>NW_024042948.1:0-27775 GCF_014851395.1 Micropterus salmoides | reverse complement strand
GGATGCCACTGTATCTGCTTTGTGGCACTCCTCGGCTGCAGTCAATTATAGCTCACCCACTTTTTTCAGTTTACCACTACATCACTCTCATCATACAGGAGACAGCTCCCTGAAGGTCCAGCTGATGATGTTTGATCTCTGGGTAACCAGCAGGATGCCGCAGCTAAAATGTCCTTATCACCATGCTGTAGAGGATGCTGATGGTGACTGTTGGTGTGCACATTTCTATTTGTTTGAATTACATGAGGGATGTAATTTGAATTTGTTAAGTTTGCTAGTAACAAAGTAAATCAGATTACAAGGATGTTTTACCATATAGCCACATTGTACATGGACAGCATCATGGATACAAAAATACAAAAATGGTAAAAGGCAGGACTGCACTAGAGGTTTTAGGGTACAATGTTGAGCTCTATTTAAAACATTTTTTTTATGTTTTCTGATTTGTTTCTTGTGCTCACAGCTTAATACATGTCCTACAACAAGACCAGCAGTCTAGCAGTCTGTTTATCATGTTCCAATTTAGCTTGTTTGCATTCTAACATTACCAATAATAAACACAAAGTAAGGTCAAGGGTGATGGGAATGTCATCAGTTTGGGGGGTAATGCGAAAGGAGTCGTTTTCTAGCTTTCTTCTGAACAGTGCTGATCCTTAATATCGCTGTATTTGTCTCAATGCGGTGGTTTACTTGTACTGTGTGATGGGTAGGCTTTAGCTTCTATCTTTTTCTATCTTTTCATGTCCGTTTGAGTCAGTTTGGCAGCCTGAAAACAACCTTCAAATGTATAATGCAACTGCAAAACTGTCTGCCTCTTTCTGAAATCGCTTTTTCCAACAAATTTGTCAATATTTCTCAGGGGAGTGCAGTAATAGATAGTGGCAGTGCTGTGAGAAAAATATAACAGCTCCGACAGTTTGTCGGACTTTGCAACAGTAACTAAAGGGGGGCGTGGCTTAGCGAAGGGTCAGTTCAGCATGAATGTGTGTACCAAATGGCAATCCATCAAATACTTGTTGAGACATTTCGCTTTAAACAAATGTGAACCTTAAGGTGGTGGTAGAGGAAAAGTCATTAGGATACATCTTCTGGGAACCATGAATGTTTACGAAATTTGGTACATCTAGTAGATGGTGGATGGATGTGTGGGCCAGACTTTCACCAAGATGATTGGTGTTTGTTTCCTGTGTGAAACAAAAAGTCAACATTGATTGTTTTTAGTGAAGCTACATAAGCTTGTCAAGTAACGTTACAATTTACGTAAGTTAAGTCACATAAGTAATGTAGTTATTTTAACCCAAACCTTGACCTAACCAAGTACTTTTGTTGCCTAAACCTAACAAAATTGCAACATCACAACGATAAACCATGTGACGTTTCACAACGTTGTCCGCTACTTTTATTGTTAAAGTATATATTTTGAAAGTGTTGAAAGCATATGTATTGCTTCTAAATTGACTGCAGAGCTCTACAAGTCCAAAAATTATGCTAAAGGGAGAACCCAGGGCATTAAAAAGTGACGCCACGGTGTCTTGACCAAGCGTCCTTATGAGTTGGGAGTGAGAATGTGTTGGTAGGATTCATCCTCTGGGCACCATGAATGTCTGTACACAATTTCATGTTGATCCATCCAACAGTTGTTGAGATAGACCACAACAGAAAATAAGGCACCGTTTTGTATATAAAATTTTCCATTGTCTAATTTTGCAAAAGCACAGTTTAAATTACTTTTAATGGCAGTAGCTTTTTTAGCTCTACTGCCTAACCAACAACTGATGCGAGATGGAGAAACGTAAACAGTAGTTTCTTGTCATGGCATGTTTATCTTCTCACACTGTTCAAAACCAGTTTACTAAGATGCATCCAGCCTTACCAAATCTCAGTTGTAGCTTGCGTATGATTAAGTATGATGCGAGCAGGCAGGTGCTGGTATTTTGAACTGCTGTTACCGTGCGAGGAGTTTGCTTCTGTTTTGTTTACTACAAAACAATATGTGGACATTGGTTGAATGTAACTAAGTACCTTTACTCAAGTACTGTACTTATTTTGACATACTTGTACTTTACTTGTGTTTCAATTCTTTGCAATTTTGTACTTCCACTCCATTTCATTTCATTACATTTATTTGATACTTTCAGTTACTAGTTACTTTTCACTTAAAAGAAATACCTATGATACGCTTATATAGTATAATGCAGTACTATACTACTATAGTAGTATACAAATTATCTAATACCTGCTTCACATTGACAAACTACAACATTAAAATGCGCTTACGTGTAGGCCTAGTATATTCATTGGTGATAAAAACAGAATGAAAAAAAAAAACAATCAAGACAGATAAACCACAATGGCACATTTACTAGTAAGAACGAAATGTCACTAAAAGGTAAACAATTGTCTCTCAAAAGGATAGCCTACCTCCCCTACGACAAGCATTTAGTTGTATATATTAGTAGTATTAGTAGTAGTATTTAGTAGTATATATTAGTAGTTTAGTATGCTGCTACATATGTAAATATCACATAATACAAAACTTTAAAACTTCGACACTCACACACGGAAATGTTGCTGTAAAGTTATAATACTTGGTATTTCAGTGGGGAAACGTAGCAAAGCTAAGCAGTGCAGTCCCTCAGTACATCCATTCACAATATGAGCAACTGGCTTTAGGTTGTCAGTCAACTACTGTATGTAGGACACACACACATAAACACACACACACACAAAAACAATGTCTGTCAGTTAAAAATGTGCTCAGTCTTGCAGTGCCAGCGCACACACACACACACACACACACACACACTTGATTAATCAGGTCCAGTCGCCCAATGTGGCTGCTTTGTGATATGCTAAACATTCAGTAAACATTATCCTGCACATGGTTACTGTTACCATGGAAGCAAGACAACAGCGCTCCACTCGGCCCCTCAAACACGTTACGGTAGTGTTATTTAATATTTGGCTACACATGAGCACAGCATGTTTCTATCACATAATCCTGTCACACCAGCAAAGACTTCTACGTGCAGCCGTCCTGACTCCCTTGTGCGGCAGAACGCAGCCCAGCTGTTGCTATGTTTTGGTCTTATCGCACAACAACAGCAAAGGATAAAATGCTCGCTGAGAGCAGTCTGCCCTCAGTGCAATCCCACACACTTTGTCCAACGTCAGCGTCACATGGGATGGGAGCAGAAATTTAGGGCACTTGCATCATATTAAGGAAATGTATCAAGTTAAGTAAGTCAGGACAAAAACAGATCTGTTTATGTAGCTGTGAGAGAGGAGAGCGATGCCAAAATAACATCAACTGTTGAAAAGAATGAGAATATGAGCTATTTTGATCTCCATTTCTTTCAAAATAGCAGCATTTTAGAGCTTGAGAACTGTCTGTTTTTGAGCAGTTGGACTTGGTCTAGTTGTTGAACAAACTGTCTCAAAAACCTGAGGTCACAGTTCAGTCTCTGTCAAAACATTCAGTAGCAGAACCACCTCCTGCAATTACCTGTTCACTTAGTGAAATTAGATCTAGACTGCTTGCCAAAAGCTTGGACTATAAATGTTAAAACTGATGGAATCCTATTATGGTATGGTATTTTTGGGAAGAAACTCTGCTGCAGCTAAGACACATGAAAATCAAAACTTGTTTTTTATTCTCTGCCGACAGAAGCTTGTCAAGAGACTATATTTCTACATATATGGTTACAATTTAAATATTTTAACGATTTTATTTAGTTTCATTGTAGACTTCTTCAGCGGGATGCAGCTACACTTCTCTTCAGGTGCTTGAGATTGCTTTGCACTCTAGTATGGCACAAAATCCTAAATAGTTTACAATTCACTTTTTAAAACTTGGTTGAATGTCATTTGAAAATTCCCCCACTTGTGTTATTGTGCTAATTACATTTGTCATAATGTATCTTTCTTTACCAATTCTTGTTTTAACAATTTTCTATTCAGCGCCTTGAACAATAGTTTATTATAACTGAAACTGAGAAAATAAGAAAATCCAAAATTCTTATTATGTTCATTATAAACACTTCAAATAAATCAAAAAAGTTCATGACATAAAGCATGGTGCAAATTTATCTGGTGTAAATTTAAACAGAAAAGGTAACGCCCTGCCACAAAGTTTAATAATGAAACGTTTCGATCATCAGGTCAGAATGTTTGAAAAATGGACAACACATCCATATTTCTACAACATGCACACCAATAGGCTGACAAGCTCTATGATGGCAGGTGTCGTTAATCATCCGAACCACCCAGGGTCATAAACATCAGGTGCACATGGGGAAAAAACATGTAAAACTGTGAACATGTTGTTATAAAAAATATTATATTCATTCAAATCAAATTATTTGTTGTCATCTCCTACAGCTTTATGTTGTATTTTATTATTTTCTGTTTTCATGTCTTCTTATAGCACTTTATTTAGGTATGTGCTTATAAGAAGTACTGTAGAGGTGGAAGTTAAATCAACCTGCTAAAGATAATATTCCCTTAACTTCACAGAATAACTGGGTTTGCACTCCGGCAAGGATTCGCACAGTGTGAAAACACAAGTACTGGCAGGATCCACCGTGTACCTGAGGCTTGTAATCAAACCACACGCACTGTGTGTGTGTGTCTCTCTATATTTTTCATCATTTCCTGATGCTTTAGACAGAAGTGCAGCCCGTTGGCTCTTGGATAGAGAAGCACTTGTCAAAACATCCATCAGGAGCAAAGTGAACTGGCTGCAAAGCCTTCACCCGTGGAATCAAAGGAAGGTGTGTCTGCTGCTTCCAACCCTGGAAACGTCCAGGAGAGGTGTTGGTGTTGTAACCGTAGCAACGTAAACAGGAGGGTTCAAACACAGATTAAAATGCGGGCAATGATTATGTAAGGCGTGTGCATGGATTTATGTGCATGTGTGTGTGTGTGTGTGTGTGGGGGGGGGGGGTTATGTACAGGCACACATGGTTTCTTAAGGCAAAGTCCTAAAGGCAGAGTTTTCTTTCAGTGTCTGCAGCTCGTTGGAAAACACTTCAACCTGCAACGCCCACTACTCAATTCTGGTGTTCAGTAAAGCAGCAGGCATGTATTTTATTAGCAAACGTAAGTGTGTGTTTTACAGCATCTCAGCAGTATAAAAATAGTCTGTTTCTGTGTGCATATATGTGTATGCGTGTGTGTTAAATTCAGTTTAATGTGTTCTTGGCCTCACCTGATTTTTCCACACATTCTCACATTGAAGGACAAGTCTGCCACTCAAACCAAGTACACACACACACACACACACACACACGTCTTCTGGTGAATACTCTTACACACAGCTGGAGCTGTATTGCAATGATGTTGGCCACATCTGGGACAGATTCAAATCTTTCTTTGGAAGAGAAAGGTCATTTTATAAGAACGACACTGTGTTGTACTTTTTGACGGCGATTTTAAGGTTTTGTTTCCTATTCATTGTTTTATTTTTAAGGTTTCAATTTATGTTAATTACTTGTTTTATTGTTCATGTTATGTAGTGCATTAACTATGGCAAGCTCTTGGTTTATTAATGAATCAACTGTTTTTTTATACATTGTTTTGTTTTTAGCTATTTGGGTTTCTGTGCTACACAAATGTCATCTTGAAATACACGTGTGTGTTACTGTTACTGCTGTTGTGACAGAATGTCTTTCATTGTGCTGTGACCTGTCTGACTCACTCTGCATGGGCTACCAAACTAGTTTCCCCTATGCAAATGAAGTTATCTAATATGATAATGATGATGATATGATATGATGAACTAGATATTGCCTTGGAACAGTATATCAAATTACTGAATGCATTACTGATGCAGTAATTTGAATATACAGTGGGTACGGAAAGTATTCAGACCCCTTTAAATTTTTCACTCTTTGTTTCATTGCAGCCATTTTCCAAAAATCCAAAAAGTTCATTTTATTTCTCAGTAATGTACACTCAGCACCCCATCTTGACAGAAAAAAAACAGAAATGTAGAAATTTTTGCAAATTTATTAAAAAAGAAAAACTGAAATATCACATGGTCATAAGTATTCAGACCCTTTGCTCAGTATTTAGTAGAAGCACCCTTTTGATCTAATACAGCCATGAGTCGTTTTGGGAAAGATGCAACAAGTTTTTCACATCTGGATTTGGGTATCCTCTGCCATTCCTCCTTGCAGATCCTCTCCAGTTCTGTCAGGTTGGATGGTAAACGTTGGTGGACAGCCATTTTCAGGTCTCTCCAGAGATGCTCAATTGGGTTTAAGTCAGGGCTCTGGCTGGGCCATTCAAGAACAGCCACGGAGTTGTTGTGAAGCCTCTCCTTCGTTATTTTAGCGGTGTGCTTAGGGTCATTGTCTTG
Source organism: Micropterus salmoides (assembly GCF_014851395.1). Lineage (NCBI taxonomy): Eukaryota > Metazoa > Chordata > Actinopteri > Centrarchiformes > Centrarchidae > Micropterus > Micropterus salmoides. The sequence continues at coordinate 21,414 of NW_024042948.1, read as the reverse complement.
TTGGAAGGTAAACCTTCGGCCCAGTCTGAGGTCCAGAGCACTCTGGAAAAGGTTTTCATCCAGGATATCCCTGTACTTGGCCGCATTCATCTTTCCTTCGATTGCATCCAGTCGTCCTGTCCCTGCAGCTGAAAAACTGCCACCACCGTGCTTCACTGTTGAGACTGTATTGGACAGGTGATGAGCAGTGCCTGGTTTTCTCCACACACACCGCTTAGAATTCAGGCCAAAAAGTTCTATCTTGGTCTCATCAGACCAGAGGATCTTATTTATCACCATCTTGGAGTCCTTCAGGTGTTTTTTAGCAAACTCCATGCGGGCTTTCATGTGTCTTGCACTGAGGAGAGGCTTCCGGTGGAAGCTGCAGTGATGGTTGACTTACTACAACTTTCTCCCATCTCCCGACTGCATCTCTGGAGCTCAGCCACAGTGACCTTTGGGTTCTTCTTTACCTCTCTCACCAAGGCTCTTCTCCCCCGATAGCTCAGTTTGGCCGGACGGCCAGCTCTAGGAAGGGTTCTGGTCGTCCCAAACGTCTTCCATTAGAGGATTATGGAGGCCACTGTGCTCTTAGGAACCTTAAGTGCAGCAGAAATTTTTTTGTAACCTTGGCCAGATCTGTGCCTTGCCACAATTCTGTCTCTGAGCTCTTCAGGCAGTTCCTTTGACCTCATGATTCTCATTTGCTCTGACATGCACTGTGAGCTGTAAGGTCTTATATAGACAGGTGTGTGGCTTTCCTAATCAAGTCCAATCAGTATAATCAAACACAGCTGGACTCAAATGAAGGTGTAGAACCATCTCAAGGATGATCAGAAGAAATAGACAGCACCTGAGTTAAATATGAGTGTCATGGCAAAGGGTCTGAATACTTATGACCATGTGATATTTCAGTTTTTCTTTTTTAATAAATTTGCAAAAATTTCTACATTTCTGTTTTTTTCTGTCAAGATGGGGTGCTGAGTGTACATTACTGAGAAATAAAATGAACTTTTTTGATTTTTGGAAAATGGCTGCAATGAAACAAAGAGTGAAAAATTTAAAGGGGTCTGAATACTTTCCGTACCCACTGTATGTCATAGTCACTGGTCCTTTTTGGTTTGGTGTATTTTATTGGACTGTGTGAGAGACAGAAAACATGCAACAAAGGTTCCTGGCTATAATGGCAAACGAAAGACAAGATGGTTATACAGTATATCCGCCTTAACCACCAGGTTACCAGGAGCTCCACAGGGCAGTTTTTCTTATAGAAAAAGGGGTTTCTGTGGTTTATTACACGTTTTGTTTGTTTGACTAGCTATAGTGATTTGTGGTGAGTCTTTTTATTGTTTCTACTATGCTCAAGGCTAGAAACTAGAATTTCAATGACATTTGGTTGGAACATTAGGGCCACAGGTCAAGAACATGTGATTAGTTCTTGGTTTGAATCTGGATCCAGGTGTGGCTCAAGGTAATTTGCAAGGATTTCTCAACTGGATAATTTGACAAAAAAACTCAGTGACATTACTGTTTTTCATGTGATTTTGATGCAAATCTGTATCTTGATGCAGATTACACGACCCATTTTACTAAAATAGCAAATTTAGAGGATTGAGTCATGTTGATATGCAGTCTTCTAGTTTTATCATTTATACAGACACACAAGCAGTCCAGAAAACTACCTCCAATTTCTCTCCTTACTGCTCAGTTGCTGAAATCTGCAATAAGAAACATAAACTTTCTGACATCGCCTTCAAAAATATAAAAGTGGTTTCCAAAACAAACTAAATAATAATTTCACACACCCGCATATTCACAGCAGAAAGAAGGCATGCAGCATTCTGCAGATGAAGATAAAGATGGAGGTTGCAGCAACACACCCAGGCTGAAAATGTAAGCACTCATGGTATGTCAGGTGTTTTGGATAAAAGTGAGCGTGAAAGGGCATACTGGGGAGAAGGAGTCAGGTGTGTCTATGGAGCCTGAATATCACAGATTCACGTCAAAGTTCAATGTGGAGGCAATGGAGCAGCGGACCTACTGAAAGTCTCACTGGTGTTCAAGGTGACTTCCTGTTGCCGTCTGCTGCACGTCAAATCAAAACACTTCTTGGTTGACAGATGTGATCATTGATTTCACCCAGAGGTGGACTGCTACCTTAAAATTTGAGGCTATGACCTTTTAAATAAGTTTTGAGAGACTTTATAGTTTTATTATTTCTTATCTTTATTTACTCTACTGGGGAAATTGTACTTTTTAGTTAAGTTACTTTGCAAATTAAGTTATTCAAAAATGTACAATAAGCATTGATAGAGTGTCAACTAATCCACAGTGAACAGCAAACAAATATACTTCTGATGGAGATAGAGTCCATCATAATACATAGGGAACAAGTGAATATTTTTACTTTACTTTACTTTACTTATTTTTTAGTATTATTACAGTGAAGTATTACTACATTTACTTTGTAGAACCACAGAATACTACAGATTTGATCAGCTACTTAGTTAACTGTTGAACAAAGTACTATACAACAGCAGTAGTGGAAGGTAACATTTATTCAAGTACTTCCACTTTCCCTGAATATTTATTTTTATTCTTTCCAAGGCTTCTTCTAATCCACTTTCATTTCAGAAACACATAATGTAGGCCTACCTTTTACTACAACCATTATGTTAGTGATTAATCGATTAATTGTTTGGTTTGTAAAAATTCTTAAAATAGTTAGAAATGCTGTCACAATTACTCAGAGCATAAAGTGACACCTTCACAATGCTTTTTTTGTCCAATCAACAGTCCAAACCTCAAAATTATTAGAAATACTTTGAAATGATTAACATAATTAAAAGGAAACTCATCAAATCCTCAAACATTTGTAAAGCTGGAACCATGAATGGTTTTTGGTTATAAAAAAATAAAACAATTGTCAAAATTGTTGGGAATCGACTAATTGAGTAATTGACTAATTGTTTTAGATAGATAGATAGAAACAAAACATCATATTTTATAAGACACTCATATGTTTTGCAAAGTAAAGTAACTAGTAACTAAAACTTTGAGAAAATATTGTATATACTTACTCTTTGCTCATGTTCTTTGGCCTTATTATTGTTTTATCTGCCTTGTCTGGTATTATTTATTTTTGTAAAACAATTTGTAACATTCTTAAGAAAAGTGCTATAGAAATAAAATGTATTATTATTATTATTGGCCTTTTATTATTATTATTATTATTATTATTATTATTATTATTATCGGTCAAATTGTAGTAGGTAAGTAAAACAGTAGCCTACAATATTTGTCTCCAATAAGCTTTTTATATACAGTCTATGCTAATAAGTAGTAGAAGTATAAAGTATCATGAGAAGAAAATTAAAGTAGCCTACAAGTACCTCACATTTGTATTTAAGTACAGTAATTGAGTAAATGCACTTAGCTACACTCCACCACTGGTTATTTTCCTTTACCTGAATACTAATGTGAAAAATACCTGTATTAGCTAGTAACGAGTAAACTACACGTCCCAGAATGCTTCGCGGTGACGTCTGTCTCCTCCTCCAGCGTACGCTCTCTCTCAGCCACAGCACGGGCAGAACAGATCCGCTCTGTGTTTACGTTGAGATGCTCACAACAAAGGACGGCGCATCGCGGAGAGCCTGTCATTTAAAATAAAACACCGTATTTTGTGTCACGGTGAGCGTTTGTAAGTCATAACTCCGGGAACAGGAGAACAAATAACACAAGCTCCCAGGGCTATTTTTTTTTTTGTTTTGTTTTTACGTGGTAACGGAGCGGGTTTACTTTTCTTTATTTTTTTTGCCTAAAAAAAAAAGGGAGAAATTAAGACGATTTTTAATTTTTTTATGCCGGTGGAGCGTTAGCTTGCTTGCTAGCATCAGCAAGTTGGGGGAAAAGCCAGGCAGGCAGCAGCTGGTGGAGAAGCTAGCAGCCCAGTCAGCCACACCGAAGACAATAAAAGGAGTTCATCATTCATATCGCAGTGAGTACATGTTCACAAGCCACCTGACTTTGCTTAATATCGATAATAACGCACCAACGGTTACTATAAACTGCCGTTAGGAGGCTAATTCAGCGCTAGCCAGCCTATTCAGTGTCTCTTGTTAATAAACCGTCACCTGCTTTGTCCTGCCAGCGGCTCTGGGACCGTGAACTGACCATTTATTAACGCTACTGTACCCTCATTTGGTTGTTTAAGTCATCGCAGGATTATTACTGCGAGTGCTGCAGCTGCAGAGTACTTGTCTTTGTCAAGTTGTCTGCACACAAGAGTCACATATACCCATGCACCTGTTTTGACTTGGTCTTTACCTCAGTGTAGATCTCAGTAAAGATAGCGCTTCTGGTGGACAGCGAGTGTATCTTTGTGTGTGTGTGGAGGCTTCAAATATGCAGGTATTAGTTTACACCGCAAAATACTGTAACAGAATTTTAAAAGGCTTTCCTGTCATGAATATGGATTTCAATATTGGACATTTTTTTGAAGAGTATGCCGTTTTAAGGTTTAATTCAGTAGCATCAAGATTGCGTTTAGATTCATTTTCAGAATGAAAATAAAAGCTAAATCGTTGCTGCAGTGGTTGCACATTGCAATACAGATTGCATAATATGCACAAGCTTCTGAAGGTCTTCATGACTTCCTTCCAAAACCCTAGTTGCAAGATGAAAAGACAATGATAGCACACTGTTTAAACCACCTCATTCCACCCTGTAACATAGGTATTGAGCCTTCTACTTATTTGAGGAGTAGGACTACATTACTAATGTGTGAGCAAAAACAAATTAAAGAGTTAGAGTTAAAAGAAACATTGTGAACTGTGTGGAAACCAACTTTTATTGCATGTTCACTCAGAAGCTTAGTAAAGAGAGTGCTTCTGGTGGACAGCGAGTGTATCTTTGTGTGTGTGTGTGTGTGTGGAGGCTTCAAAGATGCAGGTATTAGTTTACATCACTTCCAGTGTGAATGCTGAGCTGTCACGGTGGTGGGGTTGGGGTACATTGCCTGATAAGGAATTAAGCAAATGCACACTCTTGCCATTACTAAAGCTTGATTGCCAGTTAATGACTTCCCTCCAATCTCATTCTGCCTCTGTGTCTCTTGTCCCCCCTCCCTTCTCTTTCTTTTCCTATCCCACCCTCTACCCTCATTGCTGTCTTCTGCTCTCTTGTTCACTCTGTGCTGGTTAAGCGATGATGTGATACCATTCTGTTGCTGACAGGGATCTCACTGACTTCCCTTCCTTGTGTTGGAAATGTCACGTTAAAGACAGACATGTATTGTAAATCCCTCTGCTCCACCAGGTTGACCCAGGCCTTATTTCCATTGTGTGCATGTCAAATATGATGATTAATCAAGAAATTGTTGGCAGGAGAATTAGAGCCTTTAAGTGACTTATAAAGTGTTTGTTTGAAAAGGTTAAAAATTCAGTGACACAAAGAGGAAGCCGATGGGTTCTCACAGTTCTATACACAGCGATATCTTCCAGTGTAAAGTGCTCAGGACACAGTGTTTGCCATGTAACAGGGGAGAGTTCAAGTGTTGCACATACACGTTTGTGTTTGCACATTTGCATTGGGTGTGTTGCCTGCATGCGTGTGTGTGTGTGTGTGTGTGTGTGTTCTCCAGACCGATTTAGAGTCTCAGTTTCAGGGAGGAAACTGGAGCCGACGGTGTCCGACGGGAGTGCAGAGAGGGCTCTGATGTCTTAATGGAGGTTCGGTGATGCCTGTATCCTTAGTAACCCAGTCTGTGGGGACACAAAGAGGCATCCCAGTCTCAGACTGGGCTGGATGGTGTGTCACTGCTGTCCAGGAAAAAAAAACCCTCATTACCCCAATTTCATCAACTATTTTTAAAGGTTTAAGTGATCTTGGATAGGCTCTGCAAGATTAGAAACTCGATAAAAATACTGTAACATAATTTTAAAAGCATTTCCTGTCTAATAAATATGGATTTCAATATTGGAAAGAGTTTGCTGTTTTAAGATTCAATTCATTAGCATTATGATTGTGTTTAGATTAATTTTCAGAATGGAAAGGAAATGCTGCAGTGGTTGAAAATTGCAATACAGATTGCAAAACCCTGGTTGCAAGATGAAAAGACAATGATAGCACACCGTTTAAAGCACCCTGTAATGCCGCTAATATACATATTGAGCCTTCAAGTTGTTTGAGGGGTAGAAATTAATTTCAGGCAACAAATGACTAACTTGTGAGCAAAAACTAATAGTTGAAAGAAACAGCAGGAACAATGTGAAAACTGACTTTTTTTGCATATTGACTCAGTGGAAATTGATGAAAGCTATTACAATCATGCCAGCAGTTGGCAGTTAACACCTTGGTGTTGAGTGATTGTGTCTGATTCAAATCAACAAAATGCCAAACAGCTTGTGTGTAGATTTGCCCCATTTTAAACCTTAATGATGTGTACAGCATGTTCGCCATGATAGGAGAGTTTGCATTTATCTTTTTTTGCATTGCACGTTCCAGTGGTGTGTAGTTTCATCAGGGAGGGCCGCTTACCTCAGCAGGGATCCGCGGGTGTAATCTTCGGCACAGCTGAGCCGCAGCTTTCCCCCCCACTGTGTGTGAAGAGCTTGGCATGCTCCTCCCGGTCCGGCTTACTCTCTGCTGGGCTGGTAAACAGGCTGAAGTTTGCATAGGGAGATTACGTCTGTCATGGAAAGTGGGTCAGACAGTGGGCACGTTTTTATGGCCTTGTTTCTGCAAGGTAGTGAAGGAAAGAGGAGGGAAGGCATTAAACCACCAGCGTTTTTTCCATACTGTTGCTTGAGGCAGCTTGTGCTCGGTACAGTTCTCATACTCTCCCCCTTGTCAGAATCATTATCAATTTTCCCAAACCTAAGCTAACAAGGCATTCATACTTATAGCATCTTAGGTGATTAGTTCCCATGTTGTTGGGGGGTTGAAGGACACATATATTCAGTTTACACATTTGTTTGTCTCAGTACGCTCTTTGAACCAGATATTACTCTTTAGTCAAAAAGTGTTCAGGCAGAAGCTAATGAAATCTGTTTTTTTGCAGACCGTATTTATTCGCCCCAAACAGCCAATAGTCAGGCACTAGTCACCGCTAACACTAGCAGTGACAAGCTAGCAAGGGCACGCATGGGTACGCATGGGCTCCAGTTATTTCTCTTATCTTCCTCCAGTGTCTTTCCTGTTCCTTGTGTCCATATGTTTATGAATTTGTATGGTAAATAAGTGGTCAATATGTTGCAAAGGTTATGACATTGTCAACTGTTAAAAATGTGTGAACTCAAATTCTGAACCACTTGGGAAACTCTGGCTTTGTGTTGGTTGTTGACTGTTTGTTAGGTTAGAGTTAAGAGCCTGAAAACATTCCCAAAGCACTTCCTTTTCAGTAACATTATGGCATCTCCATTTTGCTCCAGCCAGGAGGAACTGTTGATGAAACCGAGTGTCTCAGCCTGTTCAGCTCAGTAGGAGATGAATGGAGTCCTATTTGCTTGTCGATCATGTTAATTGCAGTCTAAATGAATGCTACAGAGACAGAGATTTGTTCTTGATTGAGAGGATGCAACAAAAACTGCAGCATCATTACATTTTGACACAGAGTTCATGTTAGAGGTACAGTGTGAATTCCTCAACAAATAATAAGCTCCCTTCATTTTTTTCTGTTTATTTCCATTTTCTGGTAATAATAAAATGCTTCTTGTAGGTCAGTACACATCCACACCATCATATGAATTATGTAAACTCAGGTTGTGGAGAATATAGGGTATTATAAACCCTATAAATTGGGTGTAATAATGTGAAGGAACACGGAAGATAGTGAAAGAGGATGATAGAAGGCACATGGGCAAAGAAAGTACACCAGATTGTAAAATAAAGCACTGACACGATTAATTGATTAGTTCTCAACTATTAAATTAAGTTAATAGTAAGTAAAAAGTCAACATTCTCTGATTCCAGCTTCTTTTGATGTGAGTAGTTTCTGGTTTCTTTACCTTTTTTGTGACAGTAAACTGAATATATCCCTGGGTTGTGGAGAAAACAAGACATCTGAGGATGTCATCTTGGGTTTTGGGCATCACTGATCAACAATTTTCATAATTTTCTGACATTTTATAAATCAAACAACTAAAAAATAATCACCTTCTTCATCACTCCACCTGTCTTTATCTCGCTCTTCTGAGGAGACTATTTATTATTTATTTAAAGGAGGATTTTAGTAGCATGTTTGTGCACAGAGGTGAGTATGGTTGGCCTGTTTTGTTCCATAAGAAATGGAGAATACATTTCTAATTTTCAATTTCTCTCACTCCCAGTTTGTCTTGTTTCTCCCTTTGCTCCTCAGTCACTGAAACTAACACCTAGGTTTCTCCACTGCTGCCAATACCTGAGTCAGAAAAATAAGGGAGGAGTACACTGGAGCATAGTGAGTCTGTTCACAGGTCACAGTCTTGTTTTGCAACTGTATTACTTTAACGGTAAGCCAACTGAATTCATGAATAGACTCCTTCTTTGTAAATGTTGGTGGAGTTCAGGGAAAAGGTGTCTGTTAACGTCCGGGATGTGCTTCTGACACAAGAACAGCTGAAACATGCTGGGTGGAAACTAATAACTGCTATATTTTATTTTATTTTTGCAATAAACATTGTGAGAATAAACAAATGACACAGTTTAACCATTTATGTGCAGCTTTTAACCTCTGCAGCTCCACCGGGAAAGAGTGAAAGAAAGAGAATCCAACATACTTTGACAAATATCATCATTCATTAACAATTCTTGTTTGTTTAACCAACAATCCTAACAATTGCGGTTCCTGGCTTTTCCATTGTGATCATTTGATGCTTTTCTCTGTATTGAATCATTATAAACTGGTGGAATGTTGATCGGACAATACAAGACGTACCCTTGGATATTTTAACGGCCATTTTCACAATATTCTGACATTTTATGGACTACATGAATTGGTTATTTGAGTAAATAATTCACACATTAATGGATAAGGAAAATAATTGTTACTTTCACCCCTTCCTCTAACTAATGTTAAATGCAAAGGTTTACATAAGATTGTATTAATTGTCATTGATTATAGGTTTTGCAAAACCTGTTGGGCTAAACGGCATAAAAAATCGCACATTGCTAGTTTTTATTTTCTATCATGCAGTAAAATTATTTATATAGTGGGCCCACTTTGCCTTATAAAGGAAAAGGCACTTTATTTGTCACATAGACAGACATGTAGTGAGATTCATCCTCTGCATTTAACCCATCCCTAAGGGAGCAGTGGGCAGCCACTGTACAGTGCCCGGGGACCAACTCCAGATTGAAATGCAGTGTCTGGTCAAACGACACTGACCTAACATGTTTTTGATGCTGGCAAAACCAGAGCACCCAGAGGAAACCCACACAGACACGGGGAGAACATGCAAACTCCCACACGTATTCAAACACGGGACCTTCTTGCTGTGAGGCCACAGTGCTATCCACTAGGCATTCCTTTGCAGTGTAATTCCACATGCATATATTGGGCTGTTGATGCTGAATGGATATATTGTTAAGCAATAACGTCTTCTAAAATTTGGGCAAATACACCACAAAATTCACCCAACTAGATTTACAGTAGAGCCAGACCTCACAATATTTTGTTATGCACCAAAGTGGCTGAGTGGAAATGTCCCTGATGTATACAAAAGCTATTAAGTGATAGATGCTGTTCAGTTACTACTTTGACTGATGGTTGTTTGGCACCCGGAGAAAGGCAAACTGCTTTCTTAATTTTTGCACCTTTCTGTTTGGGTGTGTTCTACGCCTCTGCTTCAAACCACAGCCTGTTGCAGTAATTTCCCTTCATATCAGAATCCTTCACTTTTACAAGCAGGAACCGAAAGCCCTGTTGAGGTTATACATAAAACATGAAAGAAAGAACGTTTGAGGGCGCATGTTATGTGTTTGTGTGATTCTCAAGAGACCACCTCTGTGGTTTCCTTGCTGTGTAGTTCACGCAGGCAACTGCAGCTGAAACTGCTGATATAATTTGGCACCTTTTCTTTTCCACACACACACACACACACACACACACACACACACACACACACACACACACACACACACACACACACACACACGCACACAATTGCAGACACAATTTCAAATGTACACACAGACCTGTAATTATCAACTCTCCTCTGATGGTGCATGATTGCCATTTCCTGCTTCACTTTCCAACCTTCCTGTCTCAAATGAGCTTGTGTGTGTGCGTGCACACACACACATACATGGTTGAGTGTGACTTGTTGAGACTGTGGCTTTCCCTGGGCATGCTGCTGTTTCTGCGCATGAAGAGAAGCTGGGCAGTAGTTGCTGAACATCCATTAAACAATCAAGTCTGAGGGTCCTTGTGCTCAACACAGCAACAGCAGGCAGTTGCTGAGAGATGAAATACAAGAAGAATTGGTCGTTCTGAAATGTAATTGGTTACATAACATGTGAAGCTGTTGTTTATACCAGAAATCTGTTTTATTTTATAAAGTAGGCGACAGAGCCAGAAGTCTGAGGTGGACACAATGCCAAAACTCGAACTAACCCAGTCTGAAAGCTAGCAGCGCTAAGCACTGGTTTGTCTCGTTGGCTGGACAAGAGGCTCATGATTACAAACCATGACCAGGTGCAGCACAATTAGACCGACATAGGCTTTTCCCTTTTTAAATCCCCAGAGAAATGCAACTTTCACCACCACTGCGAGCACCCAAACAGGAACGGATGGTGAACGGAAGTATGAATCAGCCTCAAGCACGCAACTCTAGAAATCTTTCCCCCCCTGGTGTTTTCTAGATACTGTGATACTAATGACTTTTAGTTTTGGGTGTGGGAACAAAATTGTCTGATATCACTCTTGGTATTTTATACCGTCATCCTGACTGGAACTACAGCTGGCCTCTTTGCGAAGACACGTAGCCTAAATATTTAAGTCTTGTCAAAATCTACAAATCTTTAATTATGGGAATTAAGATCACGATAGGGTAAAAGCATCCTACTCTCATCACCTACGTTACAGTGGATCTGATGACACTATAAAGAGAAGGTTACGTCTGGCCTTGACTTTCCTTCCTCAGTGTTGAAAACTATAAGCATGGAGTGGAATTAAACTTAATTAAATTACAATTACATGCCCACACAAACAGTGATATTACCATAAAGGCAATTCTTCAATTGTCCATAAAACATCATGATAAATTCCTGATGGGAAGAAAACAATTCCCTAAAAGGCTACAAAATGTATCAGAAAGCTGGAATCAGTGAGTTTATTTATCATCTGGAGTATAAAAAGCTTTTAATTTTGCATACTTTTACAGCCACCTTAGATTGAAGTGTGTATGAGCTGTTTTTTTTATACAGCAACACATCATTCATTTGTCAGATAGACATAAACTGGCAAAAGGCTGAAGTGACAGACCGCAGAGCTGTTCAGAGAGAGAAGAAACGAAGCATCGCTGCCTCAGGATACCAACTCACTGCTTGTATCACATCCCTCCATTAGTGTGCACTAGTACATGATGTACTGTACGGCCATAATATGTCTTTATTGTATGCATATAGAGTGACGTTGACCTCAATAACACCTTGCAGTAATGAGGTTTCGTTGAGCACTTTTATCAGTTATAAATTATTCAGCGCTACAAACCTGTTTGCAGATTCCCTATTGAATACGATTTATTTGAATAGGATTTGTAATTTTCACAAACACACACATACACTGATCCCTACACACTCTGTTCTGCTTCTAGGAACGTCAAATCGTGTGCTTTGTACAATCAGGCAGTTAGTGTTAGTGAAGCAGTTAGTGTGGGTTTGATTGCATGTCCATATGACCATACATACGTGTGTTTAAGATGTCCAGTCTGTGCACAGTACGTTCTTGTGACTGCACACATGTCGCACTTTGCATGTCAGTTTGTTCCACACATGCTTTCACATGTGTCTGCATCTCTGTGGACTTTTGTGTACGCAAGACAAGGTTTGTGTCTTGTTGCACGTCCACCAACAGGGCTGGTGGTTGTTTGTGTGCATACATCGGTCTGTGTTCTTCCTACTGAATCATTGATGAGACTGTAATTCGAACACTGGCCCTCCTATTTCTTCCCCTACCTTCTATCATCAGTAAGCCTCCTCCCAGCATTGCTTACAGGAAAACCAGTATGCTGCTGTAACAAAGAACAGACAGCAGACCTGCCCTGGAAACTGTAAAAAGCAACCGTTAGTTACAAAAGGGACAAAGCACCACAGAAAGAAACAGTCATAGTAATTTTATGCATTTATTTACATATTATCAGCGCATTTAAATGATCAAACTGTAATGAAAGAAACGCTTTCTCACTCACAATGTCCCCACATTTATTCACAGATTTGTGTGGTACGGTCCTAATTGGAGATCAGTGTGTTATTCTGTCCCAGTCATTGTTTGCTTTGTAGGCATAAAACTAAATGTAACTAAGTAAATCTAACTTTCCTTTCAAATAAAACTGGTAGAGCTGAAAGCTGATTAACTGATACCGATATAACCGTTGTCTTCTCACTCTTACAGAATCAGAAACAGCTTTAATGGATATGTGTACACATAAAAGGAATCTGACTCCGGGCATACAATGCTCTCAATGTACATTCACAGAACAAGCATAAACAAACAAAAACAAAAAAAGCTCAACAAAAGCAGACACAGGCTACAGCATATAGTACACATATACACACACCATAAACAAAAACAACAAAGGATGCTGGAATAAATATGGTTGTGCAGGTAGGTGGGTGTGATATATACAGAATAAACAATATGAACAGCTAGTGAGCTACAAAAGGGTCATAAGTTGAAGATCTTAGTGTTTTGGACTGTTGGTAAAAAAAAACAACCACAATTTAACAGACCAAATGATGAATTGATTAACTGCAAAAATAATTGTTGTTAGTTTCAGCCCTATACATTGGCTTTATTGAGTCCCACTGGTTCAAACGTTTCAAATTAGTGAGGAAAATGGGGTGAAAATCTAAAGAATTAAACACATTGCACGATAACATTTTACATTTATTATTTTAATGCAGCTGAAATAACAGTTCTCCCAGCCTGAATCGTAGTCTTTGGTGTAAGTTGTATAAATTACTGTATATAACTTATGACTGTTTTCTGGAAGAGTATGTTATTGTTTCTCTACTCATCAGAGGCCCGTTTGGATGCATTTCTTACACTCCTCCTACAAAATAAAGCTATGCTCTTTTAGCCACTTCTTTGGGAACCCAGGCTTGTTCTAACTCTCTAAGTTAAATTTTAGGAAGTCTGATTCACACGCATATTTCAAAAGTTATTCAAGGGGAAAAACTAAACAAAAACAGGAACAACCACTGTTTTTAATATTCTTCCTAAGCAGCTTTTATTAGACAGCATAGCGAACAAAGGAAAGAAGAAAACCTTGGGATAACATGACACATTGGTTGTGAGTCAGATTCACCTCTTTAGTCCACTGAGCCTCCAAACAGGCTGACCTGGCACACAAGTCCGGCCATCCAGCAGCTCTGCATCAAACTGAGGAGGACCCTGTTTTGGTGGGAGTGGTCCTGGATTCTTTGGCGATGCCAGTCTCTTGGAGCCTCCAGAGCAACCGGTAGTTTGTTTTGATGAGTTAATTTAATTCTCAGCAGGAGTTTGGCGCCGAGGGGTCAGACTCCAGTCTGCTTTTTTAAAGAGTGGATGGTGGAGGTGCTGTCGTGCACCAGGGAAGATCTGTCACTGCGTGCACTTAGCATACTTTTGATGTTAAAAGTGTGTATTTTTCTTAATGTGATCGGTGCTTATGTTGAAATGTGATCTTTGCAGTTGAAAGTGGTCAGAGAGGTGTGATGTGTGTTGGCTTTTCAGCAGCCTAGAAAACAGTTACAGGACATTTCAGCATATGTCATCATGTGTTGGTTTTGTTAAGCAGGAGGCCCAGTGGTCTTTGGTGCCATCTTCACTATGTTCACATCTGCTTTCAACAACACAGCTTGGGTTTACATTCCTCACCTTGTTTCTAGTGTTCAAGTCCTTTTCCTGACCCGCTCCACATATTTCGAGCCTTGCTGTTTATAGCTGATGAGTGTGAGTATTGTTGTGGCAACGCTTCCTCAGGTCAAGTGCTTGGCATCAGGGCCAAGTGGATTAGTCTAATCTGCCTTGTTACCAACTACTCCTTTTTTCCGTCATAGGGACAGCTACAAAAGTAGCTCAGCATGGCTTAATATTGCCCACTTCAGTGTCTGTGTAGACTCACTGTGTTGGTAACAGCACATGGGGAAGTGGTCTGTTTTGTGTACCAGTTTATAAGCTCTCTGGTGGGGGCTAATGGTTACTCCAGAGATCCCAGACACCACAGAGTGTGGATGTCTTGTAATATGTTTCTGTAAAAAAGGGTGATAAAAAAAGACAGATGGGATGAAGCTAATTCAATGTTTTATTTGCCATGTCAGAGAACATGTGCTCACCATCCTGAGTAAGCAGGTTGTTCATCACACGGTAAGTCTACTGTTTATTCACATTTATAATTATGGCATTTGGCAGACTCTGTCATCAGGAGTGAATTGTGGTGTTGCTCAGGCTTCATGGTTCAGAAAAACAAAACAAAGTCAGATACAGTGAAGACAGATATATATTTGGTGGAAAGCAAATCATGGCAGTGATTAGGCGACCATAAGGCGCAGCAGGGAGTAAATATGATGATAAACTCACTAGCCTTTGAAATCATTCCTTTATATTTCCTCATATTGTATTGTTACACATTTGAAACCCTCAGGTTGTCCCACTGATATTGTCTCACCTCGCCTTTTTAAAGAAGTGTGGGACACTATTGGATCTAACATCCAAGAAATTATAAATAGCAGCCTTACTTCAGGTTCTGTACCAGCCTATTTTAAACAAGCAGCGACTCATCAAAAAAACTAATTTGGACACATCAGTACTTTCAAACTATCGCCCTATTTCTAAACTCCTCTTTGTCTCAAAGATTTTAGAGAAAGCAGTTATTTTACAGTTGCAGTCCTTTTTAGATACACAGTGTTCTTGAGGTGTGGTTTTAAGACATTTCATTGCACTGAATCCGCACTTTTAAGAGTTTTTAATAATCTTTTATTCTCAACTAACTTTGGAGATTATGCAGTTCTTATGCTTTTAGATCTTACAGCAGCATTTGTCACAGTTGACCACAGCGTCCTTATTTCTCACCTCGAGCATGGCATGGGGATTAAGGGCACTGCCTTAGACTAGTTTAGGTCATACTTGTCAGACAGATTTTAGAGTCAGTTTTGGTGGATCTATTTCACCTTCTGTGTCCCTCACATGTGGAGTTCCCCAGGTTTCGATTCTCAGGCCAATTCTTTTCTCACTGTATTTGCTTCCCCTAGGAACTATCTTAAAAAGACATAACATCAGCTTCCATTTCTACGCAGATGATTCGCAAATTTACCTGCCCATTAAAAGAAAAGATGGTAGTTCTTTAACAAGAATGGTTGACTGTTTTAATGATATTAAAGCATTTAATGAGTTAAAATGGATTGTGATTTTAAAATGGAGAAGCAGATCAATTCTGTTGTAAAAGCAAGTTTCTTTCTTACTAAGCTTAAGCCCTTTTTATCCTTCACAGATTTCGAGAGGGTTATACATGCATTTATCACAACACGCCTTGATTATTGTAAAGCTCTGTATGTAGGCGTTAGCCAGGCCTCCCTCTCTTGACTACAACTGGTTCAAAATGCTGCCGCTCGTCTCCTTACTGGAACTCCTAAGCGAGATCACATCACCCCTGTTCTTGCCTCTCTTCACTGGCTCCCTGTTAATTTTAGGATTGATTTTAAGATTCTATTGTTTGTTTTTAAAACCCTCCATGGACTAGCTCCAGCCTATTTGACTGATCTGTTGAAGCCACATGCGCCTTCAAGGTCATTAAGGTCTGCGAACCAGTCTCTTCTTGTTGTCCCTAAAACATGGCTCAAGAGCAGAGCTTTCTCAGTCGCAGCCCCAAGACTGTGGAATATATTGCCTCTTCAGATTGGCTCCAAGCCTTCCGGTTTTTAAATCACGACTTAAAACACATTTTTATTCCTTGGCTTTTAAACCGGCATGAGAACTGTATGTTTTATTTGTCTGGTGTTGTATATGGTTTGTGTATTTACTGTTTCATGTCAATAAACCTGGTTATTTTAAATGTGCTTTAGAAATAAAGTTTGATTGATTGAAAGTTTGATATTGAAGAAGAGTATTTGTTATTTTTGCTTGCAAAATGACTGAAACGATTAACAAAATAGTTGCTCATTAATTTTCTGGCTGTCGATTAATCGATGGATTGACTAATTGTTGCAGCTCTGAATTAGGTCTAATTGTTAAAGTTATTCTGTTTTCTGACATTACGTAGACCAAAGGATTGATAAATTTAGAAAATAATCGTTAATTGCAGCTCTATTCTGGATTGTATTTTAGGATAGTTCTGTGTTATGTAGATTTGACCGCAACTGCTGCTTTACTCTTTGTTGTATAGAACATTGTGTAGTCTTATGTTCCTCTATCCGTTGTCCGACAAAGGAGTTTTGTGTGTGTGCTCACTGGTGTGAGGGGTCATCTCACAACAGTCTCAGCAGGACAAGTTAAAACTAGACATTACACTGAACTACCACCTTCCTTCTCCACCTTTCTCTAACCCGGATGTGGCTGTCCATCTGTTGTGTGTGCCCACCGTTATTTCTTCCTTCCTCTCGTGCAGTGTGTCATGGGGCTCGTGGGATTCTGGCGTACAGTATGTGTCCATCCATCATGGTATAAATATTGGACCACACACGCTGCAGAACACCTCCAGGGACCATTGAACATGAGAAGTGTGTGCCTGTCTGAGAGTGAGCAGGGAATTGGGACTTGGTGTGTGCATCGACACGCTGACTCTGTATAAATCACTTAGGAGCACATTGAAAACAGGCATGTCTATGGCTAGACAGAAATGTTCCTGTGATCCTGGTACGGTATGTCTTTAGCTTTAAGTAATCAGTAAAATAACAAAACGAGGACATATTTAAACCACACATACTTTCACACACAAAGCACTATATTATTCTATTTCTGTTTTCGAAGCCACCCTCGTAAACTCGTGTCGGGAATTCACACTCTGGTTTGTATTGATAATACAGTCTTATCTGTCCATGTACACCGAGACAAGCTTCAGGAGATGTAATTCACACTACCTTAATTGTCTATATTATTGCATCCGCAGGGATTTTTCCTGTCATGATGTCCTCTGTTGGTTTTTATAGTTCCTCTGGATAGACATGGTTTGTGTGCCGGTATACATTGTGGGTTTATTTTCAGGTAGTAGATTGGAGTTGTTTTTGTGTGTGAGTGGAAATGAGTCTGATCGTCTGATTTTGGATATTATCTCAGAAGTGTTTGTTGTCACCTTGTTAGTTTAGCAGGTAACTAACAGTGCTCTGGAAGTTCCCTCTATTCTGTAGTTCCCAGTAATCATGAGGATGATCCGCCTTGTTGAATTGTGTGGTTTCTTGCTCTTGGTTTCCTGGAGATGACAACCAACCATGCGTTGGGTTTAAAACACTTTACCTATATTCAACAACATTTTGCAGGTGTGCTATGCTTTCGCACAATACTACATTGAACTATATTTACTTAATGCGGAGCACATGTCAAACATTTTTAAATTTGATTGCTCTGCTAGTTTTAATATAGGCCCACTTTACTCTTAGGGCCTGTGTCCACCAAAGAGCTTTTTTCCAGAGGCCAGCGTCTTTTTTTCAAGTTCATTGCAATGGGAGCACTGTGTTTTTCAACATGGTGAAAACACCAAGAGCATGATGAGGCGCTATGCGTCTTTTCTGAGCGCTGAGCGTTTTTTTCCCGGTCGTAGAGAGTTGAAAAATGTTCAACTTTGGGAAGCCGTCCAATCACAGTGCAGGAGAGGCTGGACAAACACCACACTGAGCCATCTCAGTTCTTGAATGAAATCATTGCCTCCTCGCAGAGTTATTTCCTTGCCCGCAAAATCTCATGGACCCACGTACGACAAATCCGTCCCCTCGCTCTACATGTTTCAGCCGTATGCCTACCCTACTTTGTGGTGACATTTTTACATTTAGTAAAATTAAGTAGCCTACTTGCAGCACATTAACTCCACGGATATTATTTCGCACCTCCAAAGTACACACTAGCGCTCCTAGATAGCCGATTTCAGAAGAGCAGGTGGCGTTTTCAGCTGGTAAAGAACGCTTTGGTGTACGCAGGCCCTTAGAATGCATTTTGCAGGGAATTATAATACTGAGCTAAAGTGTTGCACTGCAGGTACAGTGTAATGTTTTAGAGGTTCAGTGTGTAAGTTTTAGTGGCATCTAGTGGTGAGGGTTGCGAATTGCAACCAACGGCTCAGTCACCGCTCACCCCTCCCTTCAAATGCGCTGAGGAGAAGCTAAATAATGCGTGTGGTCATATTCTCTGTATAGCAGTTTGTCCGTTTGGGCTACTGTGAAAACATGGCAGAGCAACTTGTCGACTTCTATGTAAGGGGACTTGCAGTGTATGTAGATAGAAATTGCTCATTCTAAGGTAATTAAAACATAATACATGGTTCATTATGTAAGCTCTTTATACACCACTGTTTATTATTGTTATATTGCAGATATATAAATATTACAGACTTGACCTTTAAGAATCAAAAGTAGTGATCTAGAGGTCTTGATCACCATTGTAATAATCAAGACACCTCAATGCAACAGGCCTAAGCTGAGAAGAACCCCTCTGTTCTGGACAAATGCATATGTGTTTACCCCACACACTTAAATACATTTTGTAAAATACTGGAAAAAACGAAAATCCTCTCCCATCCTAGATGATACAATGCCTCCCATCCTTCCTCTTTCTATTTATGTTCTGCCATCCCGAAGCTGTTCATTGATTTGACAAGTTTTACCCAGAATAAAATATTATTCACATTATATCACAGAATTAAAGATATGGAGAGAAAAGGGAATCTGGCATCAGGTTTGTAAGTTTCCCCTTCCACGCAACAGATCAGTTTCTGAGTATTCGAGTATCTAATATTCACAGAGTGCAAACCAATCCCACCTCCACTGACCTCACCATGCAACTCTACACACTGGAGACCAGACCCAGGGCTTCTGAAAACGAGCTTGCGCCCACACAAATGCTCACATAAGCACAAACAAATGCATTTAAGGCTGATGTACACACACGGCCTCCTACACTCAAAACGGAAATCTCGAAAATACTTTGCCATAATTTGTGGGTTTAACATGTGCTTTGACTTGTTGTTGAGTGTTGTTGAGCTGTTTTTCAGACAAGCACTACTTACAATGATGAGGTTTATGGTCAGAGCCAGCGGTCCTCCCTTTTCCTACAAACCGTATATCCTCCTGCATGATGTGCTGCATAACGCTCCAGTTTAGTCACCATTTGGAAAAACAATAAAAAAAAATCGTAGGAAGCATTTCATCTCAAGTCCATAAATGGATGAATGATGTCCAGATCCACAAGGCTTTTTTTATTTTGTAATTTTACCCTGCCATCTGCAACCACCTGCTGCATTGGTTGGCAAGCTTCAGTCCAGGCATGCAAACTCCTCACCTTTCGCTGTTTTGAAACCAAAATGGGGCACCACCACCTACGTGATTTGTGCAGATCCGATGAGAAAATATATTATAGCTTTACAACTGGCTGTGCCTAAACGGTCGCCACTCCTAATGCCTCAACCCAACAGCCAATCAGAGGCAGCGTAGGGCTACACTGCGGTAAAAGAATGCCGAACGAACTGTCTTTTTAGTACCAAAGACTGTGCGGGATATCCTGAATGATCTAACTTATCCCCGACTCAAGGTGAGCCTGTGTTTTGCTCGGTTGCCACCAACGCCTCAAACAAGGGAAACAGAAAAATGTTTCCAGTGTGTGTGAAATATTTTTCTGTGTCTGATGGAGTGTTGTGCAAGTTACTTGACTTTTATGAAGATAAGTTAGTGATGAAACTGCAAATGGTATTTGGTAAGCTCTGGTGAACTGCCAAAAAAAAGCATGAACTGGAAATAAAACACATCAAAAGTGTTTTGTTTTATACTAATAGTAAAGGTACAGCATACAGGAGCTGTGTTATATTTAGTTTGTCATGTACAGGAGATAACTTTTTCTAACCTACAGTGCAGGAGTCACAAGTGTTTTGTATTAGACAAATAGTAAAAGTAACAGGTAATGGTTCAATTAAAGGACTGTGTTATTATTAAACCTACTGTATGTTGCCATGGCATGAGAGTTATGCTTCAACAATACACTGTATATTCACACAAAACCATACCCGCACTGCTGCAGCAGGCCACATGTTGTCCCTTATTTCATAGTGACAAAGTTGGCAACACTAAAAATGCTTTGAAAAATAGCTTGCAACATGAAATTGTAAATAACAAATGAAAGTGCTTTGAGAAAGGTTTATTTACACTTATTTATTTATTTTTAAGTAAGGTACAAAATGACCCAAAAACCTGCAGCACCAGTCAGTAACTTTAACAACTTGACACAGTTTCTTTTAGGCCAAATTTTCCATTCTCCCTGTGAATAAGACAAAAAGGAGGGAAGACTAAATCATGCCTGCGTGTGTGCTAATTCAGCAGGGACGATATTACATGAGAAATGTTGATATTCAGGAGAAACGTATGTGAAAGCAACACAGACTGCCTGAGAGCTGCACTGCATTAGATTCTGTAATATTTATAGATTTTGAATTGTCACCTGCCACCGAACTTTTGTGGTTCCCTTTACATAAATAAAACATTTTCATTAAATTGATGTAGGAAAGGCAGAACAGAAAAAAGTCACCAGAATGCAGGAAATTAAGTGTTTAATGCTTATCTGGGGGAGGACACCCAGACCCAACTTATATATTTCAGCTTTGATGATTTCTGTTAAATACTGTTAAATTATCATCACATCTTGTTCTCCTGACACCAACATGGTGCCCTTATGTCCCCACTACTTTTCAACACAAACTGAAACCCTTGCATGTCGGTATCTTTTTCTTGTTGCAGTAGACAAAGTCACGTTATCTATGAACACGTAAGCTTAAAAACGGCTGCTTGCATATCCTTCTCACTTTTTACCCTTGACCATTTTGCATGTCTGTTCAGTTTGTGGATTGAAAAGTTTCAGAACATATTCATAGAAATCATTATTTAGCCAATCTTTTTATTTTTTTGCAGAGCTCACAATTTATTTTGAGGTCTCACTTACGCAAACATCATGTCCGCTCTACTCAGAGGTGAAGAGGAAGTAATGTCCCATCCAGTCAAGTTGGCACATACTTGACTCCTTTCTGAATAAGAATCATTATCTGGCAGAGAGCGATCATTTTATCA
>NW_024042947.1:0-35918 GCF_014851395.1 Micropterus salmoides | reverse complement strand
ATATATATTTAGTTTAAATATTTTTATTTTTATTCTTAATTTTAATCTTTCTAGAGATTTTCCTTTCTCAAAAGAACCCATGTATGAACAATGCTCAAACCTATTGTAGGTCACAACTATCATGAATCCAGACAGAACATTGTGAGTCTAAACTCACAATTTGTTGTTTTTCACCTTATCTGACCCGGACTGGCCATCAGGAACAAGCCTAGAGTGTCAGGCCAGTGCTAGAAATGCTAGATGGGTAAATCAAAGAGATCTGTCAGAACTGGACAGGGGCTGATGAACTGCTTTTAACCTGATGCTATGATCCCATGATCCCTGTCTGTCATCACGCGCGATTGGTCGCATGCACATGAACACAACATTCAGTCAGTGCATGGAGGGCGTGTGGCCGAGCAGTGTGGATAACAATTGGACAGCACAGGAGAAAGAGACAACGAGAGAAAGAGGAATGGTAGAGCTGAGAGGGAGCGCATTAAGAGCCAGGGAGGAAAGTGCCACTAAATGCTGTGAAATTACACGTTTTCACAAGCACAGGATGTGGTTGTGTTTAAAAAAGAAAAAAACATACAAGCAGGCCGCCCTCAGCACGTCATACCAAAACTACCCTTACAGAGCTGATTATGTACTTTAAAAAACTTGCTTAAAAATCATGCTATGTATGAAAGCAGGAGATGTTTATGCATAAAAATAATTTGGAAAATAAAGACCAGGATGTACTCTTTTTTTGTCAGGTGGAAGTGGGGGGGGACTGGTGGGCTGTTTGAGGGGCAGGGGCAAAAACAATAAAAAGGGCACCAGCTGCCGTTCTCACCAGAAAGGCAGCCGATTGTGCAGCAGCTTTTTATGACCCATATTGACGTTTATTGTTAGGTGCAATCACTAGTGGCTGCATGACAGTCCCAAAGGAGGAAGTCAGGTGACGTAGTATAAACAGGGAGAAAGTCCACATGAGAACGTGGCTCGGTAAATGTATGGATAGGTCAAACAAGCGGAGGACTTTTACGTAGGAGACATTGGTGCGAGTTCAGAGTGAAACAGAGTCACGGTTGACTTATTTACAGTTAAGTTTAATGTTCCAACACCTAACCAAGTAGTTTTGTTGCCTAAACCTGACTGCAAACTGCAACCACGTGTTTAACGCCATATGACTTACATCACGTAACGTAATAAAGGCCCAGTACACCTGTCGCTAGAGTGGTACGTTCCAATGGACATATATGTCATTTGAGGAAAGACTGATATATGTTGTTGTACTTTCCAACGAACATACAGTATATGTCGTTTTGGGGCATTGATAATCAACCTATTTTTACTTTCGGTAGGCCACTGGAAAGGCACTCTAGAGGACATTTGGTTGCTTTTTGAAACTGGGCGGAGCGGGTGCAGTCACTGAAAGCTAACTGAAGACATGCTGTTTTTGATGTTTGGGTGGCGATGGTGCAGCAGATAAGACACCTGGCTCTGGTGTGGGAGACCCTGGTTTTAATTCCCACTGTGATCCTGAGCAAGACACTTAACCCCTAGTGTCTCCAGAGGCGTGTGACTCTGACATACACTGCAATAGTAAGTTGGATAAAAGCGTCAGCTAAATGAATTGTTTTTAGTTAATGGCATAAACAGTTTATGTTACATGTATTTTAATAAAAAACATTTTCTCATACCTTATTTGTTGGTATTTTAATTTGATACATTTGTAAGAAGGTACTTGTTTAGAATTTTCTTTCACCCATTTGGTCAGTTCATCAACCCTGCATTAAATACATTTTTGGCCATTTGGGGGCAGTGCAGCAAGCTGAAAACACAGTTTTATATATTATCAGCTTATAAAACCCATAAATATATATATGTGTTAGCAAACAGTCACCTATTTACACATTCTGCAGGTAAAGAGAAACTTCACCATTCTTTTGAAGTCCAGTTATTGGCCACTTACCAATGTAAATCCAATATTCAGTCTTCGTTTAGCTCTGTTTCAGTCTCCACTAAGGGCATACTCACGCTAGGCCAGGTTGCCTTGCACCGTGCCCGAGCACGATTGTCCCCCCTCCCCCGTTGGCCTGCGCTCACACTGCGCCTAACGATCCGAGCCGGAGCACATTTACGTCATCACTGTTTCCCATACATTTATTTGTTTGTGGCGGCCCGCCACAGCATCATTGCCGACTGCCATATTAATATGTGATTCCTTTTACTTAGGCCTATTTAAAATCGCAGTTGATTGCAGAGTGCTTCGCATATATTTGTGCAGCACCTTCTCTCTCTCGCTCTCTCTCTCAGGAACAACGCTGCACAAATCTGTCCAACATAACTGTCAATGTCGGAGACAGTGAAAAAAATTATTAGCAAGCATGTAAGGAGCCTAGCTGATAAGGAGAGCTATGTTAACTTAGATCACAGCTGGGTTTTTGAGGTAAACACACTTCTTAGCTTCTAAATGCTCCATGTTGTCCAGCTAATTGCTAACTTTGTCTCTCTGATGTTTGGAGCTATGTAGGTAGAGTATCAGTGCTTCTTTTTGCTAAAAACAGCTAAGCACTATTTGTAGAAACAAGGTTTATAAGAGCGTTGAGAATCAACCAACAGTAATGTTGCCAAAAACGAACAGCAGAAAGGAGCGTAAACTCTCCGTCAAGCTGAGGGAAACTGCGGAGTTGGGTGATACTTCTCTTTGGGTTTGTCACAACAAGTGAACCCTTTTACATTACACACAATCATTTTATCTATCGCTAATGGAAAAATATGTATTAGTGCTGCTTTAGCACATCATACTATTTTCCTGTAAATCTCCCGCATTTTTAAACTTTCTAAAAAATAAAACCCACTGGCCATATTTGATGTTTGCTACCTTCCCCTCCGGTAAAGCCTGTGGCAGTATATGGAAAATTAGCTGACATATTTTTATTTTTATTTTACCTTTATTTTACCAGGAAAGAAATCCATTGAGATTTTTAATCTCTTTTACAAGGATGTAACATAAGTATCTTGCCAAACGGGAGGAATTTCTCTCACTCACCTTACCTCTCCCGTTCCATTTTTGGAATCACTCTTTTCTACTCATTGTCTCACTTAACCAGTAACCTCTGTCAAAATCATAATTGACACGTAATCTGTAAGTAGGCAAATAAACTTGTAAGTGCTGAATTTAAAATGGCTTTTTGTGTTTTCATTTATTATGCAGAAACTGACTTTCAACCAGGTCTCACATTCCGGGGTCCCTTATTTTCAAATCCCAGAGTTGACGGGAACGTAATTCAATGTATTGTTTAAAAAGACATATAAATTCTCGTTGTGAAATATATTACATGACTAACAGCCCCATGGTTACCCCAAATCCAAAAGTTCAGTAGTAAAGTGCCACATATAGCACAATTCGCCATGCCAGCTGGCCCGCTATGGGTTTGAGACTATGGCAGGACTGGGCTCATGATAAACTTGCACTCCTTCGTAGCTCAAATGACACCTGGAACATTGGGACCAACTGACCTACATTTTAAAATCACATGGGGACTGCAAATGGAATTGAAGCGGTTGGTTAAACTCACTTTTCCAAGCCTGTATTTGCAGAATTATTTTTTGCTCTTGTCAAGGTTATCTGGACAACTGAGATGACAGACCTGCACTAAACTGTACACATGAACATTTCATGAACCACTGAGATTTAGATTGTCAAACACACTTTCAAATGCAATGTAAGTTGCCCCAACCCTGTTTGAAATAGCTTTTCATTTATGAGTTCCCTATACTGACATGAAACAAAAAAACCCAAACCCAATGCTGAATGCTCCATTGCGTGTGTGGTCATGTACCGTCAATCTGTTAAAGTCACATGGGATATGACCTTATTTACCATCATGATGCAAATCATACTCATTGTGGTGGTGACGCTCATCCAGCAAGAGGTGTAAGGAAAAATGTTTGTTTCTATAATAAGTACAGGCACATGTTAATATTCTTGCATTATAATAAGACATTCTCTTTAACTCATTTTTGTTAGTTGATGCAGACACGCATGGTGCTTCATTCAGTCATAGAAAGTCATGTATTAAGTAAAAAGACAAACCGAAAACATATAGCCTACTTTGCATGCAGTTTAGTGTGGAATAAGCCTCCACAGTTGGGATGGAGCAATTACCACAAGAATAGGTGCGGACCACAAAACTGACATCTTGATTCACTTCTGTGCAGTCTAAATCCCTAACATCCTGGCTTTTTGATTGTCTATTTGATACAGCACTCGGGATTATTAAAGCTCTTGAGGTGGAGTGTTTTACATGAGATTCCAATAATCTCTCTGTCACACTTTAATTATGAAATTGTCACTGCATGTTATCCAGTGAAGGTTGAGGTCAAAGACCTCACACAGACACACAGACATCACTGCATGTTATAGGATTAAAACAATGTAAAACATAATGGAAAGAACAATGAACATTTTCAGAGCTTATTTCAGGTATCAAACACAGTCTTGGTCCGGATATCATGCTGTTTTCATTTGATTTAAGGCAAATAAGTAATTTTCAATGACTTGACTTGATAAAATTTATTTTTCAGGTTTAGTGTTATTTGTTTGGTTAATTGTCCGATTAGAAAGAAGGGTTCAGAGGAGAGGGGAGGTGGAGGCAGGGCGGCCAGGGAGGAGGACAAACAGACAGACAGACAGACAGACAGACAGGCGGGGGAAGTGGAGGACGAGGAGGGCTGCCAGCAGAACAGCAGTCCAATCCACGCGCAGCCGGGACTCCTTCTGGCTTTACGCGCGCGCGGTTCGGAGAGAGAGGCGCGTGATGAGTCGGACCGGTGCGACTCCTCGAGACCTTTCCGGAACACCACCTCTACAGACACCATCATCACCACCAACAAGTGTGACTGTCATGTTGGGTTTTACGAGGAGACATTAAAAGAGCCACATTTGGAGATATGAATCATTTCACTCGGAGATTTAATAACTTCCCCGCGTGCCACTGAGGAACTTGACAGTTAAATTCTTTATTCCCTCACGGAAAAGTGGACGCTGACTAGGCTTTTATTTTATTTTTTAAATGTTGTTTTAGTATTTATTTCCAGAGAGGTTCAGCCTTCTTTCAGCGATGATACAGATGTGAAATGAGCAAACTACTGCCGCACTATCTACGATGTGTGCGCTTTGGTACAACACTACCTTTTCTTGGCATGGATAGAAAAGTACCTATCAGTGCATTCCAGGGTAAAAGTCTTTACGGTGAGTACCTCTACAAGTATCATACTTGTTCATTAAGTTATTAGCCCGTTTGGATTTGTTTTTGCCGATGGAAAATTCTAACCACATAACCACATGTTAATGTGTTTAAAATCCGCAATATTACAAAACGCTGTTCTGTTTGCGCTGCACGTGGGCATCATTATCCTGATTCAAATGAAATCTTTACCCAGGGTCTTCTTGCCTCTACAGGTCCACACCTAATATATTTTTAGAATACATACATGCTTACTTTTCAAAATTTAGTTTCCAACTGTGATAGTTTATTTTATTGTTTGTTTTACTTAAATTTCCTTGCTGAACTGAACAAAACATCTGAGGTAGCCTATTTAAGAGCCAATTTGCCACCTAATTTCATTTTAAAGAAATGACTACACAAGCATGTTGGAAAGGACAAGCTGCAGCATGCAGGTATGCATGTGTAAACCTTAATATGTACTGTTTTACTTAATGACGTGGGGGCGTCACAACAACAGCGCAGCGTGTTTTAGCCGCCCTTGTGTGTGCAGATGCCACATCTTATCTACACCTCTTGCTGAGCTCATACTGATGAGAACGTGAGGGGCTTATTTAAGACTCCTTTGTGTGTATGTGTATGGCCTTAAGCCATGCAGCCCTTGCCAAAGACAAAGGCAAAATAGACAAGAAAAATTAGAAGAAGACAGGGGCTCCGTGGGGCGGATGACCTCGAACACAGCGAGGAGTTCACTGTGTAATCAGTTTAGCCCACCAGAGGGTGCACAGTCCTGAAGCGATGATCCTCCCGCAGGGTAGATGTTAGTAGCAATGTTAGAGCCTGCAGCTATTCTTATCTTGTGCCTGTGAGTGAGAAACAGCAGTCCTTGACGGGAGAGAGCTGTGTAAAAGCTTTTTCTCATTGTTGGAGTTGAAGTTGTTTTTGTTGCTGTGGAGTTTTTTCTTCATTGTACAGTTGTGAAATAATAAATATTGATTTGCACTACCGTGCTTTAGCAACAGAAATTAATTCCATGTAGCCTAACATTTATTGTAGACAATGCAGAACAAAATCACATTTTCCTAATTGAATGAGAAAATGCTGGTGATGACCCAAGAGTGTGTCTGCCGGTTTATGAGATTTGCTAAAGTGAAATGGATTTATCTCAATAATCACATTACACATTTGTAAACATTATGGGAATACATTTACTCAGCTCAATTTATTGAGACAAAAGCAATTTTCTGTGCACTTAGAAAATGACTTATCTTAGCAAAAGTCTCCGTCTGAATAAGCTGGATTCTTCATATGTACACTGACTGCAACTATATTGCCATCTCCTGCCACATTGAAGAATTAAAAATTAGTTTTTCTGCTCAAGAATAACGCTAATTTCTTTGTTTCTTTCAGTGTACAACATGAGGTGTTGATTCCAGGGTTGATTGCCCCGCTCCTAACGCTCTGAAGCTTTCAATGTCCTCACAATAAACCTGAGATTACAGTTCCCTGCTGGAATGTGCTCAGTGAGCAGCTCAAATTTTGGATGAGCTCTTTTAACATGCATTTCAAACGGTTATATGAAACTCTATCAAATCAATTTTAAAGGATTATCTCAATGTTTGGCTGAATGACCTGATCATTTTGGCATTTTGAAAGCTAATAAAGCTGCAATCATTGGTTTCTAATGCTGGGAAATAGGTGAAACTATGATTGCTTTTGCCTGACGGGATTTGTTGGAGGGCGCTGCTAAATATGCAGGACTTAGCGGGGCCTGGCATGCCCAGGAAATCTCCCATCTTTGATGGGTTTGCCCTCTTTTGGGGCTTGTTCTTTGGATTATTCACAGCAGGTTCACCAGTGAGGGCTTGTCCCATGAGCTGCCACTGCATGGAGAAGAGTGGCATGACCGTGGTCCAATGTATGTCTCGCAACTTGGAGAAGATCCCATCAGATCTTCCAAGAGATACTGTTGTCCTACTTTTGGCATCCAACCACATCACCCACATCCCCAACCACGTCTTCAAAGAACTGCACTACCTTCAGGAGCTGGACCTGTCTAACAATGACATAGAAACTGTCGAGGTTGGAGCTTTTCAAGGTGTTTCTGACAGCCTCCTGGTCCTGGATCTATCAAACAATCGCATCCAAAGTGTCCCCAAAGAGGCATTTGCCCGTCTACGGGCAAAAATCAGCCTCTCCAACAACCCGTGGCACTGTGAGTGTACGCTGCAGGAGGTCCTGAGGGAGCTGCGGCTGGACCCCGAGACAGTGAACGAGGTGATCTGCCACACAGCGGTGCAGGAGGAGTATGCAGGCAAACCGGTAATACAGGTGCTGGACTCAGGGATCAACTTCTGCAACTTTCACCACAAGACTACCGACATAGCCATGTTTGTCACCATGTTCGGATGGTTCACCATGGTGATTGCGTACGTCATCTACTATGTGAGACATAATCAAGAGGATGCTAGGAGGCACCTGGAGTACCTCAAATCACTGCCCAGCAGCTCTCAGATCAGTAAGGACTTTGACACCGTCAGCACTGTTCTCTAGCAGGGCCGTATGCAGCTCACGTGTGTGCCTGTAAATATGTGAGTAAATGTGTGGTTATGTACAAAATGACTAAAAAGCTGTTTTGACGTTATCGCCCGTGTCTTTGATCACACTCTTTGGGGTCTTTCAGTGACTAAAATGAGGCATTCATTTTGATTTCTTGAAATTTTTTTCTGACAAATTAAATATTTTCTATTATTCCAAAATAATTTACAGCTACACAGGGCAACAATGATAGCACAAAATAAACAAAATACTCACATTTCCATGAGAGATGATAGATCTGGACTGGAGAGATAAATATTTCCACTCTGGTGTCGATCCGCCGTGTGATTGAATTTGGACTGAGAAGAATGAGGACGACAGTGTTTCCGAGTTGCTTTGGATTGATTTATGTTCTTCTTGTCACACTGTCAAAGTAAAGGACATTTTATGAGCCACTGGCTAATATATGAAATAGGGCAAGGTGTTAACATTCATCTGGCATAACAGCTCTGCCTCCAATAAACCTCACATATGAAACTATTTAACCAGGAAATAAGGTTACTCTGCAGCCACTGAATCGTGACATTTTAAAGACAAATGTAAGAAAAGGTTGCCATACACTTGCAGCTCTGATGTGTTAAACGAGCATTTCAGCATGTCGTGCCGAGGTTATGAAAACAATGTTAACATGTCTACTTTATTACCAGGCACATACCTCCCAAAAATAAGCTGATTGGTGGAGTCAATTCCAGTCAGGAAACGGGTTCGAAAAAGGGATAAAAAAAAAAAGTTACTCAAGCCATCTGAGCGACACCTGTGCATGTTCACCTACGTGCAGCCCGGAGAAGCATAATTCCAGCCTCAGTGTGGGCAGCAAAAAACTCATTTATAAGATTAAAAGAGGCTGAAAAGTTCCCAGTTGACTGATAACTCTCTGTGACCCTTTTTACACTTCAAATCTTTTGATTCAATATTATCAGCTTTGTATACTGTTTTTGGAGTTAAAGATGTGTGGGGTCCAATTTTAACTGTATGTATGAATGCATTTCTGTTGAATGTCAACATTCAGAAGTGTTATTTCTCTTACTTGTGAACCATTGCAGCAAACCACAAATAGCTGAATTAACATGCCACAACCGTTCCAGCTATTGATTTGATTGTAGCACAATACTGTTTGTTTGGACGCAAACTCAATATCTTTTTAACTGCGAATGGCTTATTTTGTTGGTCAAGAGTTGATTGTGTCAAAGTGCCTATTCTCCGGGACGTCTCCACCATAGCGTGCGGGTACCATACCTGTGCACAAAGTTGGACAACTGAGTGTCAAGACCCCTCCCAGTCCACCCTCGCCATTGTAGAACTCAGAGTCAGTGACAGTGTATGTCTAGCAAACTTCAGTGTAGAGCTGGAGACCTGAGTCATAAAGGTGTAAAAGCCCAATTCCTCAGATGGGTGGATTTTTCCAAAAAAGGACAAGAATAAGTGCCAGAAGACAATGACAGAAACGTTTTTGAAAGTTGATATATGCTTTTCTGTAATTGCCAATGTACTGTGCTTGTCCTTATGTGGTGATTCCCACTCATCTCGTAGTTAAGCAGGTTAAAATAAACACAACTAATTATTTGCAACTAATACCAGATCTACTCTAGGTAGAGACTTGTTTTTAATTTTGCATACTGTATTTACATGTGACAAAATAGTCTCTTTTTATACTGCTGTAGGTTTATTTGATACAGAAGTGTCTAGTCTGTTTTGACCTGTCATATAACAGTGTCTGTGCTGGCCAGCGTGTATACAATTTTTACAATCTAAACAAATGTGTTGGGTTTTTTTGTAAAATATATCTTTAGCGAAACCCCCTATCAAAGTGTTTGGATGTCTTTGAGAATTTGTAATTGGTCAGTGTCTTTTCTTCATCTATAGAAGAACTGGTCTATGAGCTGTGTGTGTCTGTGATAGAAACAAAAGGGCTCCAGTCAATTTGTTTGTGATGATCACATACCGTTTCTAACTGTGTCAGTCATTACTGTATGTGGATGTTTTTTTCTGGATTTCAGTGGACACCTTACCAGCATTTGAAAATAAAAATTATTTTCCAAGACAGTTCAGTCCCCTCCCATTTTTGTATTTTGGCTCCACATACAATATATGGCCAAATATTTTCAGCTTCTATCATCACAACAGTGTATTATTTGGACTCTTTTTCTGTCAGCTTTTGCCTTCTCAGTTAATTGATTTACACTCAACGGGTTAAATAAACATATTTTTAAAATGAGCGGATCTATGATCGCAACTATATTTTCATTCCCTGCTAATGTAAAATGTCAGTGACAAGAACTGTTCCCATCTGGACAAAAAAAAACCAACAAACTAAAACACCATTGGAACGTAAAACATGCACAGAACATAAAAAACATGGAATTTATCTGTTGCTGTGATTTATCAGCAGTCAAGGATTTTGGCTCGTTTCTTTGTTGTGAAGAGATTTCATGATGGAACAGAGTGAGCTGGCATTACTATGATAAATAACTGATTTTTTAATCTTCCAAGCAATTGCACCTCTGGTATCCAGAGAAGCCAGTTCTCTAATGAGTAGGAAAGCGTTTGGCTTATCCAGCCAGTAGTTTGAGTGCACAGTGCGCAGATCAATAAAAGACTCATTACTGAGAGAAACATGTGCCTGCTGCAAGGTTTTAAAGGCCAATGTCACTAAAGCTCTGTGACATACTGTAGCAATTGTTTGAATCGTGTTCAGCACTGCATTGTTTTTTTGTTTTGGCTTGTTTATTCAATACACCTTGTAGTGGCATCTAATTTCTTCTTTTTAACTGATTATTCAGATTCTGCTGAAGCTGGGATGCAAATGCTGGCAGTACGCTTCTTACAACCGGAGTGTGTGATTGTTCTGTCTGGACCTCAAATAGAGTTACACTCACAAGCAGTGACTAAGCAAATGGGACCAATCCATTTAGTCTTCTAATGAGGTTATCCGCAGAGCTCTACTTGGGCATCGTAATTTGTTTTGATTTGAAAAATTACAAATGCAGAGCCAAACTTCCAAAGTGAAAGAATGACCATTTATCCATCCATAATAGTCAGTGTCTGGGTCACAGCTGCAGCTGTGTAGGTGCAGTAGGTGAAATGTCCCTCTTCCTAACCCAATCATCAGTTCCTCACCAGCTCTATCTCCAGACAACAACGTCAGTGTTGGACATTTTATCGCAAAATCCTGGATTATGCCCAATGTTTTTAAATTCTTGCTTGCTATAATGCTTTTTTCCTTAAAGATAATCATTGATTCAATACATTGATACTTGATGGTGATGGAAAAACCAGTTGCTCTTCTGTTGTATTTTTAACAAAAGGAGTTGTGCTCGGTGAGTGTTTGCTGCCTTCAGTATTATGGTACCCAGAGGCAAACTGGGATTGTCATTCAGGCCAGGAGTCTAACGTCAGTCTGGGCCAATCTCCACATTCTCTCACAACAGACCACGTATACCGAATGTGTTTTGTTCAAATATGTTTCTGGGGCTTTTTTTTTATGCTGGTAACATATCTTTTACTTTCAGTTACAAAAAGTCTATGTCTGTCATATGGAATGATCTATTTAAATAAACTTGACTTTAACTCTTGAAACTGAAGTCAAATCATCAATTTCAATTCCACAATTGAGGCAACAGGATTAAATATTCAAATACTGTCTATCCTTTTTTTGTGCACTACTGGAGTGTTTGTTTTGCACCTGGAGTTTCCTCAGCGCTCTGACTGGACATACGTTGAGATATTGACAGAGAGTATACAGGTCTTTCTTTTCCAGATTACTTCCATGCATGCGCATCTCCTGCTTACCTACAAAGGAAATGTAGGACAGGTAGTTGTGATTTTTTCTTGACTTTTTTTTAAACACAGACCACGTCCATTGCTCATGAAGTTATCTGTAATTTTACAGCATTTAGCGCCACTTTTCTCGCAGGCTTTTCTCCTTTTAATGCGCTCCGTCTCGGCTCTACCATTTCTCTTTCTCTATTTCTCCTGTGCTGTCCATTTTTTATCCACACTGCTCGGCCATGCGCACTCCATTACATCACTGAAAGTTGTGTTGATGTGTATTTGCTTGCGACCGCTTGCATGACAGACAGATCATAGCATCAGGTCAAAAGCGGGCGGACGGGCTGGTGGTCCTGGTCCTGGAGACACCTGCTGTAGCGGGACCACAGAAGGAGTTTTGAGTACTTTGAGTACACGTTTAGGTATGTAGACCGATTTTGTCAATGTGATACCATTACAACCATGCAAGATGCAGTCACAGAACTGTAGATGTGTGTTGTTCAAAATAAAGGCCGAGTTTGAAAATTGGTTTGGTCCGAGGAAGGGGGCCAGAGGCAGGGCTTGGCTCAGGCTGTGTTCAGCATTGGAGGAGAACTGCTGACCTGGACTGGAGATATTGTAGAGAGGTGAAAAGAGCATTTTGAAGATCTCCTGGACCCTCCTGGATCAACATGTCTGTAGAGGAGGCAGAGTCTGGGGACAAATCCACCTGTTGATCTCACACTCCATCACATGCTCCCAATGAGAAGGAACTAACCATTTTCAACAGAACCGTGGCCTCAGAATTGAAGGTGTTGACTCTCCTCCCAAAAGTTGTGCAGGGAATGGGAAATGCCAATTGTAATAAGTGCCACTCAGGGTTTTTTTTGTAGTTTTTTAGTCTCAATCCACGACTGCTTATTTTTTGTTGCCTCTATCAAGAACAGAATCTATTGTTCTCCTTTAGTGATTAACATGTAGAATAACACACTTGGCTGGAATGTGACCCACTCATTCGCCTTCCTGTGTTTGTCATCCTGGCTGTTTGCCCTTTGCACCATCTGTTCATTTAAATATCATTAACATATTTATTAAATAACTGACTCTTCTTATGAGGAAGACAAGAGTGATTCCTCCTTGTTCGGAAGCCCTTGAGTATGGCTGCCAACCCCGCCCCGCCACCAGTATATGGTACAGGTCTTCAATGGGTCTGAGCTCAATTTACATTTTATAATCCATTCTGTAGTCTTTACTGATCATTTGTAATCATACAAGAAGACTTCTTTTGCGTTTCCTTCATTTCTATTAAATTAAGCGTTGAATCAATGCATCAGGCAAATGGTCTTTTTATAAAATTGGATAAAATGCAGGTTGTTTGATGACCTATTGCGTCTAATTATTTTCTACGGGAAACTTTATGCAAGGTTTAAGGTTTTTGTAAGAAAACAAAATATACATCAAAGGCTTTGGAAAAGTTGAAGCCCTCACAAACCGTCGAACAGCAAATAACTCCAAGACAACTTACAAGTAGTTCACAAACTGACGGATTCACTAGTCAGTACAATCATGCTGTGCAGGCAAACGTCTTTAAAACCCACAAAATTCTAGTGGAAAGTTTTCAAAGATATCAAAATATAGCAGAATTTTAGGGAAATGCGAATAAGTTGATACAGAAGACATCAAGAATGCTTCCATTCCAACGCTGGAGTAATAAAAAATGGATTATTGTATTTCAACAGTCCTCATGATGCAGAATAATGTTCACAACCTTACAGCTTTTTGAGGGGAAATTCTTTGTTCAAGGGTTATATGTATTTGATAAGATGCACCATGAAAGCACGAAGAAAAGACAAAATGAAAAGACAAAGGCCTAGAAAGAAGAAAAGACATAGTGTTCCATATTTTTACCTTTTCTTGAGGCAACGTCTTGTAGATGGGCCCTGTGTAAAAAATTTTGTTGTGATACCTTTTAACATACCAATTGATATTCCGTTTACATGGTGCATATACTCAAATAATAGCATGTACTTGGAAAGGATTGAGGGGGTGCAGATAGTCAGCTGAAGGGGATCTGTGGTATTCTGAGTCTAAAAAGTGATAAGAAAAATAGGACTCATCCAGAGCTAGTGACTGCAAAAGCAATGTAATCTGTCATAGGTCAAAATCGGTTTCACGTCTGCTGTGCAACCTTGCAGGTTATTCAAGTTATTCTCCAGGCACTCACTACAGTCAACCTTGTTTAATTTGACTGCCTTCTGTAAGCCACACCTGGACACAAATCTAAATCACCCAAATTATAGTCAGTATTATGAGTTCTAGCGTTCGTGGTCTGAATCTTGTTTCAGATGATTTTCTATCCAGCCAGAAACCAAAGTATCTTTCTCTTTATAATGGCATCTGAAAACCAACACTTGGTTTTCACTTAAAATATTCCCAGAGCGATTACCATTTATTACAGACCAGAATTTTAATGGGTACAATTTGTCTAAAATATGACAAGATGTCTAAAATGTGTTTTGTAGGAGCTAATATTTACTCATGTGTTAGAAACTGCTTTAGTAATATTTTAGAAGGGGAAGTGTACTGTGCTAGATATGCACTTTGTACTTCGAGAAGACATAAAAGACACTCAACATAATATAATTCAAAATTAGTACCCCACTTTAAACCATAAAAAAATACTATTTGCATAAACACCTAAAAGGCAGTAAGCCTTGCAGGGTGATCATGCTGTAAAAACTGGACTATTCAAAGGGATTCATGTGCAGGCATGTTAAGTCTGAAATCAGTTAATATTCCAATAAATTCCATTCTCATTAAGCTGCATTAACTGTTAGTTTGTTTTTGATTTTTGTCACTTTGGGACCAAAAATGCTGGGATTTAAACTTGAGTTTTTTTTACTGTAAACAGCTGCCTGCTGCCCCAGAAAACAAGGTTGATGAGGGCAGTACACGTGCGAGCTGGAAAAGTTGGGTGATAATTCTCTGATGATCCACCTATTATCTTAAGTAGACATGTTATCCATTGTTCACGTAAAAAATATTGATTGGTGCAGCTTTAACAAAAATGTCAGAATAGTTTTAATCTTGATCCGAGTCTAATTCAGCAGTGATTTGGGACAGCTAGTGTACTCCTTCTAGTTTGCACTTGACAAGAAATCGTTCCACATTGAATATCTTTAGCAGGGAAAACCCTTACATACGCTTAAATGATAACACAATTTATGACACATGACAGTTTGGGTCATCCTGAATCGTTGCTAGCTGTAACCCTTCCTGCAGTTAGCCAATCTAAAACTCTAAAGTCTCAGACTGGGACAGCTTGGGCCATTTGGAGGACATGGGTAGCAGGTGGCAGAGAGACTGCCAAGGAAGGTCACAGTTTGAATCCGTAAAATGGTGAATGTGTGTAGCAGCATCAAAGTGTCCTTGAGCAAAGCCAAAATCTCTCTAATTTTATGGACAGGGACATGCTGAATCATTTAAGACATCTACACTGCTACCATTTTAGTAACCTATGTTAAAAAAATGAATTATACCAGCTTAAGAATTGAAAAAGGAACTTGTGCAGCTTGAGAAACCAAGGGAAACTTGGCATTTTAAATTCTTTTCACAGTTCAGGTTCCTAAATGTATTTCTGGAGTTGACACTTTTTTTCTATTAAAGAGTGCTTCAAATAATGCTAATGTTGGTCCCCTCTTCTTATCTCGTCAGTAATAAGTATTACTTGCGATGCCCCTGTATTCTTTGACATGACCATTACTGACATTACATAGTTTGCACTTTATGTCCATAATCGGATACTTAAGGCATAGATTGACACATCTGAAAGAAATCATGCATCATATTAAGATATACCAAATAAACATCTTCTTTAAGTTACTATATTAAAAACACAGTTTGTTTCGGATTCAAAGTTCAGACATCTGCTCTTTCAATCAGACCTTCTGACACCACACAAATCAGCAGGTGACTTGTCAGAGAGCTGGGCGTTTCTGAATAGTTTTTCATTAATCTCATGCAGATAAGAAAGCACTTTGCTTTCCCACAGGATCAGGAGCAGTTCATCATTACAGCGTATCTGGAAAACTAAAATCATCATTTCAACTCCACAGGTGCTGGTAGGAGAACGTGTTCAATTAACTCCCCACCATATTCCACCAGCACCTGGCACAGTGGCGACCGCTGCCTTGGTTCCAGCTGGTTATAGTTTTCTCGTTTTGCTGTGTTCACATTCCCCCGTGTCTCTTGTACTTCCTTGTCTGTCTCTGATTCTGTGTGTGTGTGTGTGTGTGTGTGTGTGGTGTTTCCTGCTGATAACACACACCTGCCTTCCATCAAGCTCATAAATCTGCAGTATATCAAGCCCGGTTCTTCATCCACTCATCGGCAGATTTTTGTTTCAGCTACAGTGGTAGTAAATGTTTCAAGCCCCTCTTGTGTACCAGTGTTCAGGTGCCTCAGTGATTCTTTCCTTGTGTTATGCCTAATCTCTGTTTTGCTCCAGGACTGTACTTCCCTGCCTTCCCTGCTTTCAACCTGCTATCCACCTGCAATCTGCCAGCCACGTCCCTCTCATTCATCCATCCCGCTCCAGGCTGTCCAGGCATTACCTCACCACCCTCTGCCCCCCCTCTCATTCCACATCCATTCCCCACCTTAAGTCAGCCACCCCTGCGTTTAGGTCTACTATGCAAATCTCAACACCAGCTCAGGCTCAGGCAGTTAATCTCACTCACCATCATTTCCACTTCTGTGGGTGGTAGTTTACAAGTCAGAGGGCCCCGTTAATAGCATTTCTCTGACTTGATTACATTTGTGAATAGAAATTACTTTTGAGTAGTGTGTTTCCAGTTGCATGAAGGGTATTGATTTGTATCCTCGAAGAAGCATGCTTTTTTCTTTCTCCACAAAGGGAAAAAAATTGCACTTTAACAAAAATTATTTACTTGCTAGTGTGCAGTCCTAAAGGCTCCAAACCCCTGACTCCAAGCAGTTACTTTCTCCCTGCAGAGATTTTTGAGAGGCTATTAAGTGTGTGTAAAAGTTAGCCATACATAACTTCAGATTTTGGAGAGCACTGGACTTAAATCAATACCTGAGTTTTCAATAAAAATGATGGCAGAAACTGACAAGTAGTACAGCACAGTAAATCCAACTTTCAGTGCCAATAAAGGAGGTGACCTGCTTCAGTGCAATGTTTAGTTAATGGATTTTTAAAATGAGGACATCCAGAGCTGTGGTGGATGCCAGGGCAGGAAACGTGTGGTGAGATCAGAAGTACAGGGTTGTGACTGAAGCAGCATCAATCACTGCACACAGCAACTCTTTCTACCTACAAAGCATGTTTACTGTATATATGTGCAATTTACACTGGCACATAATGGAGGAATAAGAAATCATATTTTTATCAAACATATTTTTCATCTGTTCACTTGTTCAACATGTTGAGTGTATTAACCACCTGAATTTGTATGTGTTAGAGCTAGGCTTCTAAAATGCTAAATACACTCACTGATGAGATGAGAAGATGACAATGTGAGAAAATACAGAACGGAATAATGGTGGACTCCACCAACAATGAAAAATACTGTATGTATTTATCCATCCATTCATCGCTTATCCTGCATACAGGGTCACGGCTGTCATCGGGCGAAAGGCGGGGTACACCCCTGACAGGTCGCCAATCCATGGCAGGGCCACGCATAGACAAACAACCGGTCACACTCTCACCTAAGGACAATTTAGGGTCACCAATCAACCTAGGCCGCACGTCTTTGGATGGTGGGAGAAAGCCAGAGCACCCAGAGGCAACCCATGCAACGACCAAGGTTCTAACACACGACCTTCTTGCTGTGAGGCGACAGCGCTAACCACTGCACCATCGCGCCGCCCTACTGTGTGTGTGTGTGTATATATTTGCACAGTGTTTTAATATTCCATTACATTATTTCAGATATTTATTGATTGTATGCTGTTACTATAGTTTTCAAACTGTTTTTTTTTTATTGTAAAAAAATATATCTTGAAGGACGTAGAAAGAACACACAGTTTGACAGACAAGATTTGGGCTGACAGATAAGATTGCACCTTACCCAGATTCAGGGTTGCTCAAGGCGCACAGGCTTATTATTCTTGGAATGACATTGCACCATCTCATCCATGACACAATAATGTATTTTCCTACTCAATTATGTATTTCTATCCACCCCAAGGCCATTTCTGGATAGTGTTGGCTTGGACTGGCTGTATGTCTCAGACATACATCCCTGTCTTAAGAACTTATATTAACTTTATAACTATGGCCTTCGCTGTTGAAGAACACTTTTACTGTAGCACTAAAGTTTATTGCAATACAGAGAATATATTTAGGACTTGCATTCATGTCCCATTCCCTTTCACCTTTGTCTGAATGATATCTTCCTGTAATGAGAAATAAATTGTTTATGGCTTAATATAGCTGTTTTTGTATGCATGGTCAGGTCCCAGAAACTTTGGAACAAGTTGCGCAAGGAAGTGTACGTAGGAAGCTTTTAACTGAAACCTAATTTCCATAGACCTTTAGTTGTTATTGCTTTCATATTTCATATTTTATTAAATGTTTTTCCGGTTTTGTTGATTTGTCTGTTGGAGTCCAATGCACTCTAGTTTCTAGTGTCTAGCTTGCATGGGCCCTCTGAGTGCACTTCAGTTTTGATAGAACTGCACAAAGATGCCTATATCCCATAATATATATATATATATATTTTAAATAAATAAGATGAAAAAGAATAAATTGTATTATGACAATATTACCTTATTGTTAACTTATTGATCTGATGCCAATTCTACCAATGAATGACCTGACTATTATATATAAAGCCATCTTTGGTGTGTGGCGCAAAAAAGAAAATAAAACAAATAAAAATCTATTTTAATGTTCATCAGACTGTGGATACACTTGATTTGTATAAAACAAGGCCAGAGGACCTATCTTCAGTAATAACCAGCATCTCTGTGAAAGTGTCCTTGTGCCAAAGATCCACATGAAAAAGTAGGAAGCCATTTGACTGAATGACAGTCCAATCAAAATGAAGAGCTGCAGCACAGAGAAGCTTTGTGTTCCCTCTGATTTAGACCTGGTAGACTCATTGGATGTTTTACTGTTCTCTGCTTATGCAAGTAATAAAAAACATTAGAAATGAAACACATAGTGTTGCCAAAACAGCCTTGAGGTGCTGCACCATCGTAAGATGGTTGGACTCATGCGTGTTCGCTCCATTTGTACTCAAAACTCGTTTCCGAGGTATATTCTGAGTTTCGAAAGAAGTGACAAATGAATGCCCCCTGATGTCGGAGTTCCTACTCGTCAACTGTCAGTAAAAGCTACATTATGTGTGAAATACCCATGTGTTGTTTATCAACTGGTGTTGCTAATGTTGGCTCGGTCAATGTTGCTAGAAACTAGGTTGTTGTCTGACCTGTCGTGATGTACGTATCCAATTTAGTTTCCTTGAGGTAACTGGAACTCAGGGTAGTCTCAGTTGTCTCTTTGATGCCTTTTTTACTATTTAGTGTTACATACTTCCTTAGACAACATGTTACACAAATATTCCACATAGTAATTATCTTTCAGCGTCACTTCTACCCTCCTTTCTGTGACTTGGCCAAGTAGCTTTAAGTACAGAATGCATGTTTTAGAGAGATATATTTCCAGGAGTTTTGCCCCATGAAGTCATCTTGTCATCTATGATGAACAAGCAGTACTAAGCAATAAGGAATGCCGAAATATTATACAAATGTGTATGTAAGATTAACTATAGAGCTAATCATTACACATCAGTAGCAAATCTAATGTTTAATACATCACAACATCCAAACCAATTGTCCAAGGTGCATGTTAAATTTTCAATTGACCCTGTGCTAAGCCACGCCCCGAATACACAGCCACGCCCTGAACACTTTCATGGCTGCGCTCCATTGACTGTAATGCAAAAGGAGTAATTTTCTAGATTTCTTTGGCTGTATGTAAGATCTGGTCAAACGCTGTTCCTGGGGCATCTTGTAATAATTACAGTCGCTACCCAGAGAGGTTGAAAGGAGAAGTATGATTTATTCTCTTTCCAAAACCTAAAATGAATCCAGAAAAATGTCGGCTGTGGATTGTTCCTAATGTGATGTTAGCTAACACTAGCTAACTTCCTACTGAATGTAATGTAATAAAACCCTACTGTTCTGCTTTTTAATGATTGTAATAATGAATAGAGGCCTACCCAGCTGTACAGGAACAGTGTTGATCCTTCATATTGTCTTTTGTCTCAATCGTAGGGGGATGCAGTGGTTCACTTGTACTGTGTGATTGGTAGGCTTTAGCTTCTATCTTTCATTTTCACATCCGTTTGAGTCAGTCAGACAGCCTGAATACAGCCTTCAAATGTATAATGCAACTGCAAAACTGTCTGCTTCTTTCTGAGATCGCTTTTTCCATCAAATGTGACAATATTTCTCTGGGGAGTGCAGAAACAGACAGTGGCAGCGCCGAAAGTTTGTTGGACTTAGCAACAGTAACTAAGGGGGACGGGGCTTAGCGAAGGGTCAATTGTGTGTCAATTTATATGGTACACAAATGGTTAACAGTAAAGTCCTTAGGCAAGTCCTGCCTCTCAGCAGCCATCCTGGCAATGTCTCTGGGCAGTTATTTGGGACTAACAAGACCAGGCCCCTATCAAAATGAATGGGGAGAGAGCCATAACCGCACCTTTGCTGGTCACCAGGACATAAAAATTGAAATACCAGAAAAATCTGATCAAAATTGCTGAAATACTTTGATGACTTTGCCTCAAAATAAGGTTTAACGGTTTAAGTGTTTTTCCCCACCGGTTATACACTATTACCACGCGTTGATGTGAATGGATGCCACCTGCACATTTAAAGTGGCTATTTCCCTAAACAAAAGACACAAAAGGCGAGGGAAGACAAATAATGCCTACATGTGTTCATTCAGCAGGGATCATATTAAATGAGAAAAGTTGATCTACAGGAGAATACAAAGCAATACAGAATGCCTGAGAGCCTTACTGCGTTATATTCCTTTCCAGTGTCATTGTGCTAAATTAGCATTTCTCTCTGGCTAGGTACCATCCATGTATCCATTTTCCTCAGATTATTAAGGGTTGAGTCAGTAGCAGGCTAAATAGGGTATTCCAGGGTACGGACGTGCCTAGAAAAGCTCCAAAGGAAGGCACCCAGGATGAATCCTAATCAGAAGCCTGAACCACCTCAGCTGGCCAAGCTCCCCACCCTATCAGTTGGATTAGACAGGACATGCTTGCGTCGCATATTGGCTGCACTGCCATTCTAGATAATGGCTGTGATTCCACCAGAAGCAGCCTGACTGAATCCACAGGTAAGGCTGAGAATACTCATTTCAAGTACTTGTATATCTCATTCTTTCTGTCACTACCCAAAGCTTATGAGTACAGTTGAGGATTGGAAAGTAGATAAACTGGTAAATCAAAGCTTCGGCTTTTGGCTCAACTTCCTCTTCACCACAAATCCCGTCCATGAAAATCACAAACAGGACCTAAGACAAGAGGCAACCTTGACAGAGTCCAACAACTGAAAACATGTTTGACTTTGTGCCAAGAATACAGATACTAAAGTGAGAGCTCACTTTGGTCATACAAGAACAACAACTTGTAGCAATGGCCTACCGGTACCTCATGCTCCATAACCCCCACAACAACCCAGCAAGGTTAAAGAGCTGGTCAACTGTTCCACGGCCAGGACAGAATCCACATTGCTCCTTCTGAATCTGCGGTTCGTCAATCGGTCGGAGCGTCCTTTCAAGCACCCTGAAATACACTTTCCCAGGGAGGCTAAGCAGTGTGATACCCTGATAGTTGAAACCCACCCTCCAGTTCCCCTTTATGAAAATAGGATCCAACACTCCACAACTATGTCCAGAACGTTTAGCATCTCAGGGCAAATCTTATCCACACCCAGCACGTTGCCACCAAGGAGCTTCTCCACTGCCTCTGCAACCTCTGCCAGGGATATGGGTAAGGCTTTCCCAGAGTCTTCAGATTGACTTCTCCACAGAGGACATGAAAAGGTGCATGGAGAGATTGAGTATGTAAACTTAGAAATTCTTGCTTACATCTAGGATAAATTTGGCCATTTCTCACGTAAACAAAATCCACATTCTATGCAGTTTAAGTGCACTGTAAGGATGCAGCGATTACCGGATTTCACTATTAACCTCGCATTAAAACGTCACGGTTAAACGCTCCGCAACGCCGACTCTTTCTTTTGCACGGAATCAAACTGTGGCAACTTGCACAAAACGAAAACAAAGTTACACGAGCAGTGCGCCAGCTTAAAGTGTCGTGCTTATCATTAGCTACTGTACACTGGCTAAACTCTGGCAGAGGAACCAAATTGTGAAGCTTTATTTCCACCAAAGACACGGCAAAAGTTGGCAGTGTGGGAGCACCAAGACGGACCAGGGCGAGACGAGGGATCACCTGTTCAAAAAACTTGCCGTTAAAAGGTTGCTGCTAAAGGAGGGAATACCTATATTAAACTTGATGCGGCACCTGCGAGTTAAATAACGTGGCGAGTTGGTGTGGAATTAAATATAAACGTGTCACTTACAATCGATGCTGTAGCGATAACACTCGAGCTTTCAGTGCAATGTAAACAAACAAAGCAGATGTAACCGCTATGAGGCCCATTATTTTCAATGGCTTGTGCCACGCCACGACCGTTGCTGTGTCGAGCAACGTGCACTGCATGACAAGCTTGCGCATGTCGCGGTTAAAGTATTTCATCTTTTGCGCTGAACCCAGCTTCCAGCGCAACGCAAATCACTTCTTTTCTGAAAGGTTCTATAAGGAAGAACGTAGTCCCCTCAAGACCTTCAGTCACTGAACCTTTAACGTTACATCCTGTTGCCTCCTCCTGTCTGTGTTGAGAAAATGTTTCCAAAACTAACATAACATCAGGAGCCTATAAACTTTCAGGACTGTAGGCTACCAATTAACTGCATTTCAGTTATTAATAACTGCATAAGAGATGTTGTCATTTTCACTAAAACGTATGTATGGATGAAAGTTGATGACAACTATTCAGTTTATCCCCCTCCTTTAAAACAATTTCCCCTGGGGGATAAAAAAAGTTAATATTCGTCTTATATCAATAATAATAATTACATATTATAGAAATATAATTGTTAATGTAATTAAATATTAAAAATCAATTTAAGTCATTACTAGTGAAATTAATGAATGCATAATA
Organism: Micropterus salmoides; assembly: GCF_014851395.1. Lineage (NCBI taxonomy): Eukaryota > Metazoa > Chordata > Actinopteri > Centrarchiformes > Centrarchidae > Micropterus > Micropterus salmoides. Next base: position 13,098 of record NW_024042947.1, on the reverse strand, counting down.
ATCGTGAAACCGTGATTATTTCTCTGACAACAAAATCTGTAATCATTGCATCCCTAGTGCACTATATACTCAATTAGACGTCACACTAAATTAATTTGTGATTTCCAGCAAATCAGGACTGTGTGAAAGTGGTTTGTTCAGAATTGACTGACAACACTGGCAACACAAACATGCAACCCCAGAAATGTCATTTTGATTTAAACATTGTAACCTCGGCATGCTAGTATGTGACATCACCTTTTTCACAAATTATTTTTGTCAATATATTTTGTCAAGGAGGACCACATGTCTTATAGTCGAAAGCTGATGTGTTTTGAATGTGTTTTAATATCTTAATCCAAAGGTTTTATCCTCTGTATGGCCACTTGAAATCATCTCACTGTACACTCAGTGTACTTCATATATAGCTGCACTTACAGCGTCAGCAGCTTCAACCAAAGTTCTCTGAAACCCCCTCCCCCGCTTCTTGTCAGAATTAGGAGGCCTGCATCCAACAATTTCTATAACTTTCCAGAAGTGTCTATCCGACATTCATGCTTGTTTCAGTGATTGGCCAGGTGTGCTAAGAGAGTACAGTTTGCACTTCAAAATCTCATAAAATAAAATCAAAAAGACATAATCACTTATGTCACTTTTCATGTGCACACCACCCTTCTCTTTGGTAGCAGGCTCTGACTGTGGCTATTTGAAAAAAGTATTAATAATATTGCTTTCAGACGACAAGTAGTACAACTAGTACATTTTGAGCATACTGACACCCTTAGACTCAGCTGCAGTTTGGCCTGAATGCTAATAATAGTTTGCTAACATGCTCATTGTTATGAAATTCTTGGAGCAGGTCAGTTTCTCTTATTTCAGAAGAAGGTTTTAGTAAACTCATGATGTCTTGCAATGCATTGTTTATTGAAGCCCAGTCGGGGAGACTGGCAACAGCATACAGAGTGCTGACACAATTAGTACTAAAACAAATCTGAAGAATCCCTCAATATCCCCCTGCTGTCCCATAGTGTCTATGGTCTTTCCCTCATGTTATGCAGGCCTCATAAATTGCATTCTAAGCAGTGAGTGAGAGGCAGGGGGTCTGTAAACATATGACACTGAAGAAAACGCAGTTAACTGCTAGCCTTGAGCCTCAACTACAGTGTCTCCCTATCAGCCCATCTGTCCCACCACGACAGAGGCAAAGAACTATGTCTGAGGCGTCAAGGGTCAGTCTACCTTTGGGGCCTGCTAGTGACCCTGAGTGTGACCTATGCCCCATACCCAGTGGTGGATTGGCCATTGGGGAATTCGGGAATATTCCTGATCCGCAACCGCGCAGGCCAGCCAGCCTGTCAGCTGCAGCAACTGGGCCAAACCAATAACCTACTTTCAATATTGACGGGGGTACGAGCGGCTCCTCCCACCTTGGACTGATCCTACGGCGACCGATGAAAGGACTTTACTTTCTATCTGGGGCGAGTTCAATCTCCAAACATTTTGTCGGGGGTGAACTCAGCGCTGGGTTGTGTGATAAGCACAACAGAGACGATAAATGTGGTGAAAAGAGAGAAAGAGGAAAAAGAAATGTGTGCTGCCGAAAAACTAAGAATTAAGAAGAAAAAAATGTTGGCAGCTAAATGCACCACATTAACTGACTTCTTGGCAGAAAGGTTGCTGTAGCAGATGAGGCAGGACCCTGCACATGCAGAGACAGGTGCACAATTAGGAGGCTTTATTATATACTGAAATTATTAATACATGCATTTATGTACAGGCATATACATAAGGCTATATATTTATATAGCCTATATTATAAACAACAGCAAGGAATCTATGTTTGTTTGTATGTATATTAGCTGTTGAGGTCAGTGGAGGTGATAGAGAGGGACAGGGTGATGATGACTCCAGTCATATTGAACAGGATGAACTGCAGGAGAAGGAGGAGAAGGACAGGGAAGAGAAGCAGCGGGGGGAGAAGGTCAATGGAACCAGACAAAACTGTGACAGGTGCAGGGGCAGTGTGCAGGCCTGGGTAGGCAATAATATTATGCATAGATAGAATTAGAAAATGGATTATTGTTAGTCATATTTATTATATTAGAGGAAAAGGGAGGATGAGAGGGGGTGCATGTGGAGGAAGAGGTGTAGGGAGAGGAAGAGGGAGACCTAGAGGACACAGACAAAGAAGACTGGGACCAAATTTTTCAAATGATATTAGAGCAACATTGATTGACCATGTTGTAAAACATGGGTTGACATTCAGAGAGGCTAGACAGAGAGTTCAGCCCAACTTGAGCAGATATACTGTTGCAACAGTAATTCAGACATTTTCGACAAGAGAACAGGTGAAGTACAACTCATCTTTAGTGACTCCAGTACATTACAATATAATCAGTCAATACATTATATAGCCTACAATATGCAGTACATCAGTACTATTTTGTATTTTATATGTATATTGCTTGGTCTACAGGATTGAGGGTCGACCACATCAAGGAGGAAGGGGCTGAATATTCTCTGAAGAATAAGAGAGAGCTATCATAAACATGGTTTTGGCCAATAATAAAATATGTCTTAGAGAAATTCAAACAAACCTCCTCAATGACAACACAGTGTTCAGTAATGTTCATCAGGTCTCCCTATCAACACTGGGGCGAGTCCTTAGAAAACATCACATACAGATGAAACAACTCTACAAAGTTCCATTTGAACGAAATTCGGAGAGAGTAAAGACCTGCAGAATGAATATGTGGAGGTATGTACTGTAATGCACACTGCACAAATAACTCTTTTTCACATAAATGTATAGTAGGTCGACATTGAACTACACAATATTTTCTATCTTTCAGAGAGTTTTGCAAATGGAAGCTGATGCAATCCAGCATGAATTTATCATCATTTATCATTTTTCCGGCATGGAGGTGGAAGGTTTATGGCCTCCAGGCTTATATCAGGATGCCCCTCATTCAAGCTATGGAGGATGCCAAAATGGATGCAGCATCTGTCCAAGGGTGGATTCGCCATTCAAGACGATACTTAACCTCGCTGTCTTGCGAGAGAGGACATAGCCTGCGATGTGGATGAAGTGCTATGGCCAATCCAGCCAGGCGAAGAGATAATTAGGTTTTTTTGTTTTTTGTACTGTACTTCATCCTTTCGTTTTTGTTTCCACAATTGGTTTTGCTGAAAATAAATATGCAGTACTGTGTGTGCTGTGTTTGGTCAATATATCCAATACTCTAACAACACTGTATCTCTGAAAAGTGAAATCCAGACAATTTCATTTGAAAAGTAGAACAATAAACAATAAACAAACCCTGAGGGCTGATCCATAAATTAAAATAACCTCAGAAAAAATAAAAATAAGCAGTCTTTATCTATATGTTTAATAGAAAACCAGTAGTATTCCTAGTGTCATAGACGGATCACTTCAGCTCACTCTTGGCTACAGTGAGCCCAGATAAAGCTGCATAGACAAACCAACTGAAGTGCAACAGAAAAAAACGGTGGTCCTGAAGTGCAAACCACGACAGCAATTCGCACAACACAACACAAGTTTCCCTGTACACTGAAATTCTTACTTTGTTGCCCACATCAAATGCCTACAATAAAAAAATAAAATGAAATATATGTATAAATAAAAATACGACGGAAATACGATAGAGATATAATCCAACGAAGGTTAAAATCAAGGGCAACTGGACTTGGTTGAAGATACTGGAAGACGTTTCGTCCCTCATCCAAAGGACTTCTTCAGTTCTGACTGACTGGCAGGGAAACTCAGATATTTAACCTGTTGGCCCGGATAGAGATATAAAATAAACTTCAAATGTAAAAAGTGTAAACATCAGATGTAAAAAATCCCAAAACAAATAACAAATATATACACTTCGTTGTTATGCAGGCACACAAATTAAATAGTTGGGAAACTGATGAATTATATACATGTGGAAATTGTGCATGGAGCAATGTACAGATGTGCAATAACATGTCATGGTACAGTGTAAAGGCATGATTATGGAGTCCATATGCCTATTAACTGTTTAGGAGTCTGATGGCAGGAAGAAAGAGCTCTTCAGTCGAGTAGTCCAACATTTCACACTTCTATACTTCTGACCTGAGAGTTGGAGTGTGAATAATTCGTGTTGAGGGTGGGTGGTATCCTTGATAATTGAGGCAGCTCTCCTGTGGACTCTTTGATGGACCACTCTCTGCAGGTGTTCGTGGTCCATAGCAGTAGTGCTGCCACACCACACGGTGATCAGTGAACAGTGCAAATGTAGAAGTTGATGAAGATCTTCGGTGACATACCGAACTTCCTCTGTCTCCTCTGGAAGTACAGAGCCTTTCCTGACCAGCTGTGAGGGTTTCAGTGTCCAAGTGAGGCTGTTGCTAATGTGGACGCCCAGATATTTAATGCTGCTCACCCTCTCTACCGCAAGCTCCGGGATGAATAGTGGCTGATGAGGTTTTCTCTCCTTCCTCATGTCCACTATTAGTCCTCGCACCATGCCACCAGGCTGGCCACCTCCCTCCTGTAGGCCGCTTCGTCCTCGCCAGTGATACGTCCTATCACTGCGGTGTCGTCCGCGAACTTCAGCATGATGTTGTCCTTGTGGGAGTGAGCAGGGTGTAGAGGAGGGGGCTGAGGACACATCCCTGTCGAGTGCCAATGTTTGTTAAAATGGTGGCTGAGGTTCTGTTGCTGCTCTGTTGTAGGTTGTAGTCCAAGTGCAGACAGTTTGTGGGTGAGTTTGTGGGGAGTGACTGTTTTAAAAGCAGAGCTGTAGTCAACAAAGAGCATCCTGATGTAGGAGTCTTTGTTTTCCAGGTGGGAGAGGGAGTAATGGAGGACAACAGGCGTTGGAGGTTGACCTGTTGGGCCAGTAGGCGGACTGCACCGGGTCCAGGGTGTCCGGTACTGTGCTCTGAATGTGAGCAGCTGTCCAGCCTCTCCATGCACTGCTTCTTGGCCGCTGAGATGGCTTTTCTCAGTCGGTACTTCGCAGCTTTGTACTCCGTCTCATTGACTGATGTAAATTCAAGAGAGCACGCAGCATGTGACGCACCTGACCAGGGCTTCTGGTTGGGGAGCTTCCTGACTTGTAGTGTGGTCATAATATTGTCAAAACAGGTGCTGATGTACCCAGGCACATTTTCAGCATAGTCCTGTATGCTGACAGTGTCCTCCTGAGTGGCTGCTGCCAGAAACACATCCCAGTCTGTTTGAGCAAAACAGTCCTGCAGGGTGCTCTCAGTCTCTGGAGCCCAGAGTTTGACTTGTTTGGTGGCAGGGTTTGTTTGTTTCAGTCTTTGTCTGTACCACAAGAGTATTCTTTTTACCAGTTGAATTAGAATTAGCCAGTTACTACATTTAACTACATTTAAATTAAAGTGAATGCACATTCAAATATACAGGTGCATGTCAAACAATTAGAATATCATATTTAGGACTGAGAGATTAAAGGCTCAGGAAACCTTTGCAGGTGTTTTGAGTTAATTAGAGCTCAGGTTAACATTTCTGTATTACAAATTCTTTATTCAAAAATTCTATAAGAATTTGGAACACTGGATTTTTGATTTCAATTAGTTTTGATGATGATTTCATCAAGATTAAAATAAAAAAAGGAAATATTTCAATATGTGTAATAAATCTAGAATATAGTAATTGAATTAAATTACGGAAAAAATAAACTTTTACACAATATTCTAATTTAAATATTTAAATACATTTTTTCCCTCCACACCTCATGTCCAAATGAACTGGGCACCTCAAATGAAATTCCATTCACCTCCATAGTATTCGGGCTGCAGCAGAAATCTCAGAGACAGGTATCCCAATACCTCACCAGGCACATCCAAAATATCTGCATGGCTGGATACCACTTTTAAACTGACCATTACACACAAATTACCAGCATATACAGGTGCTGCTCAAATAATTAGAATATCATCAAAAAGTTGATTTATTTCAGTAATTCCATTCAAAAAGTGACACTTGTATAATGTATAATTTTGATGATTATAACTGACAACTAATGAAAACCCCAAAATCAGTATCTCAGAAAATTAGAATATTGTGAAAAGGTTCAATATTGAAGACACCTGGTGCCACACTCTAATCAGCTAATTAACTCAAAACACCGGCAAAGGCCTTTAAATGGTCTCTGAGTCTAGTTCTGTAGGCTACACAATCATGGGGAAGACTGCTGACTTGACAGCTGTCCAAAAGACGACCATTGACACCTTGCACAAGGAGGGCAAGACACAAAAGGTCATTGCTAAAGAGACTGGCTGTTCACAGAGCTCTGTGTCCAATACATTAATAGAGAGGCGAAGGGAAGGAAAAGATGTGGTAGAAACAATTGTACAAGCAATAGGGATAACCGCACCCTGGAGAGGATTGTGAAACAAAACCCATTCAAAAATGTGGGGGAGATTCACAAAGAGTGGACTTCAGCTGGAGTCAGTGCTTCAAGAACCACCACGCACAGACATATGCAAAACACGGGTTTCAGCTGTCGCATTCCTTGTGTCAAGCCACTCTTGAACAAGACACAGCGGCAGAAGCGTCTCGCCTGGGCTAAAGACAAAAAGGACTGGACTGCTGCTGAGTGGTCCAAAGTTATGTTCTCTGATGAAAGTAAATTTTGCATTTCCTTTGGAAATCAAGGTCCCAGAGTCTGGAGGAAGAGAGGAGAGGCACTGAATCCACGTTGCTTGAAGTCCAGTGTAAAGTTTCCACAGTCAGTGATGGTTTGGGGTGCCATGTCATCTGCTGGTGTTTTCTGAGGTCCAAGGTCAACGCAGCCGTCTACCAGGAAGTTTTAGAGCACTTCATGCTTCCTGCTGCTGACCAACTTTATGGAGATGCAGATTTCATTTTCCAACAGGACTTGGCACCTGCACACAGTGCCAAAGCTACCAGTACCTGGTTTAAGGACCATGGTATCCCTGTTCTTAATTGACCAACAAACGCGCCTGACCTTAACCCTATAGAAAATCTATGGGGTATTGTGAAGAGGAAGATGCGATACGCCAGACCCAACAATGCAGGAGAGCTGAGGGCCACTATCAGAGCAACCTGGGCTCTCATAACACCTGAGCAGTGCCACAGACTGATGGACTCGCCGCATTGCTGCAGTAATTCAGGCAAAAGGAGCCCCAACTAAGTATCGAGTGCTGTACATGCTCATACTTTTCAGTTGGCAAACATTTTTTTGTATTGGTCTTAAGTTTTAATCATCACAATTAAATGAAATAAACATTTGAAATATATCAGTCTGTGTGGAATGAATGAATATAATATCCAAGTTTCACTTTTTGAATGGAATTACTGAAATAAATCAACTTTTTGATGATATACTAATTATACGACCAGCACCTGTACACTATTGAGTGACCTGCACATGTGGCCCCTACTCACAGTGATGTTGGACTGGTTAAGTCACTAAGCTAGGCCAGACAGTGTTCTGTTTAAACACACATCACATTGCAGTCTATCCAAACAGCAGCCGGCCTCTTAGAGGTGGCCTTGATGATTCAAAGGCACTGCGGCTGCTTTACATCATGCCAGTGTTCACCAAATAAAGGCCATGGCCTCTCCCTCTCCACCACTGTCGACATACTCTGCTACTAGTAGATCCAGGTGCGGACTGGAATTATACAGGCTGTGAATCTAACATAAGTCCAGGCCGTTGCTGTTGTTTCCAAACCAGATTACTCCACCATACTTCGCTATATACATAAGCCACGATAATCATCTGAAAAGGTGAGTCCTGCTGTTTGTTTTGATATGAGTTTCCCTTGGAGGCCACAAGCACTTTGCGACCTATTCAGCTATGACTGCGTGAAAATGAGTGGAGAACTGACCAATAATTGCAGCTTTGTTTATTGTGATGCATTTTCAAATCCAGATTATTCGGGCCTACTTTGTCTCATTAAATCCTTGTGTAAGAAAATTGGATTCACAGTAGTAAGTCTTTCATTTGTCAATGCAAAGTACTAACTCGTCAATAATCATAGTCTTTCATGCATAACAACAAGTTTTAAATTTTGAAAGTATGCATGTCATTCTTTTTTTTTTCATTCTTTGGCTCAACGGTTAATTTCACAGATGGCGGATTACTGTGACAAAGCTACCACTTACAAGAGGTTATAATGGTGAAATATCATCTATATATACATAGACTTTTTAAAAATAATCTAGCTAGAATTGGCCACCTTGGTGGTACTGGTTAGTGAAAATTCTGAAACGTGAACTCTAGCTTGTCCTAACAGCTGGGACTGGAGATATCTGAGATATTCTGGTTTTGAACTGCCTGTGGGTAGAATGTACATGTAAGAATCTATGCATTCTTGTTTAAAAGCCATGTGAAGTCTCTTTTGTGTTTTGTCTCCTCTCTTCCTTTGTGTATCTCACTCGCAGACTCGACTCGCAATGCTTATCGGAATGTACAGATTTGATTGGCTGAGCAGCATCACATGAGATGACTGGAAGAAGTTTCCTGGGCCACTAAATCAGTACAGGAAATGGTAGAAAAGCTGCACAGGTTAAAATAGAAACGCTCTGTCAGGAGTAGGGATGGGGATCGTTAATTTTTATTGATAGCGATACCCTTATCGAGACTGCTTAACAATGCGATTCTTTATCGATACCACTATCGATACTTTACTAATATTTGGTGACGGTTATTTGGTAAGACCAGACCCAACAGGCATGAGGTAGCCTTGCACGGTATGAGGAAAATATTCAATGTGCAATAACATTGTTAAATATTGAGATGATATGACTTGCAATAAATAAACATATATTGAAGTGCATATTAACTGCCTGGTTGTTTTAAAATCATTTAAAGGATTAGAATGTAATATTTTAAATACAGCTAAATGTTGTGTCTAGAGCAGCAACATTAATGTTAACGACAGCAAAGTCACTAGTCGCTGTGGCTCAGGAGATAGATAGAGTGGGTTGCCTATTAATCGGAAGGTTGGCGGTTCAATCCCCTCCTCCTGTCAAAGTGTCCTTGGGCAAGATACTCAATTGGTATGAATGTGTGTGAATGGTGAATGCAGACCGTGTAGTGTAAAAGCACTCAAAAAGACTAGAAAGGTGCTATACAAATACGGTGCATTTACTATATAAACTCAATATCTGACACCACAATCCTGAGTGACGTTTAGAAAGAATAAAAACTCTGTATCAGTCCCTCCTCTCTGCTTTTAATCACTGCCTGCAGGTAACGTTACCTGATGGAAGGAGGAGCGGCTGGTTTGGTTTGTTTTTAACAATGTGCCGAATTTTAAGACTACGGACCAGTCTGTGCTTCAGACAGCTTTCTGTTTAGCTTGTTTTTAACATTTGGCTAGTGCCAAGCTAGCGTTAGCTGTGCTTGTAAATAACATAGCCTACAGGATGACAGAGATGATTTACCCAACAGACAGGTGTATTGATAAAGTATTGTCTTTTTACTCGCAAAAGTTTTATTGCACGTACTTACAGTAACGAGTGTAGCTGTCGACAACTCCAGTAGTTTGGAGGGAACTTAACTTCACCGTCTCCACCGTGATGGTGCAGCCTCTCGCTCTGCTGGGCGCTGTGGTGTCTGTAGGAGCCGACAGAGCAGCAGAGGCTGCCGCCTGATGATAAACAGGCCCGTGTTTCGGTGCCATCATTAGAAACCTTAGCTTTCTTATCCATTGAAGCTATAAATCAAGATAAATCAGATTTGACGGTCAAGACATAACATTACATTATAGGACCCTGTCAGGGACCAAGCAGTAAAAGCAGGGACACAAGGTCAAGGTATTGTAAAGTTTAGGCTTTATTTAACCCACAAATCAAATAAGGTTTCAAATCATATTACACAGAAAAGGTATCAACAGAATTACTCAAAGTGGGTCTTAACTAAACTGAGGTCAACGTAACAAAACCACAACATAAGTGTGAACATAACAAACCTGACCTACTGAAAGACCCAAAAGGAGGGGTCTAGTATTACACACAGGCCAGCCTACACCAAACACAAAGGGGAGAAAACTTAACTGATTACAATTAAAAATACTCCAAATAAACCCAACAACCAACCATAAGAAAATACTAAACAAACAAACACTACTGAAACCCAATATTAGCCTAACAAACAAAATATCCACATGCTGCTGTGTTGTTAAGAATTTTGTAGTTCAGAGTCCCACTGCCCACTGCCAGGAGTTGGTTCTTTCCACTTCCTGTGGTGGAGTATAAAAGGGAGTCTCAAACTCCAGCTCCCCCTTTGGATCAGCATGTGGAGAAACAAAGGACAGGTATAAATCACTAAACAATTCTTCTCAAGTGAATACTATAACCAAAATGCGTGCACTCAGATTAGGAATTAGCATCATCAAAAATAAAGCCATAACCGCCACTTTAGGTGTTGGCGGTTGATAGAACCGTCACAGACCCGCTAGTCTCGATAGCAGGATCGATAAGCTCGGAACTTATTGATTTTCAGGTTTTGAGAAATTTTGGAACTGGGTCCTTTTTGAACCGGGTCTCGATCCCCATCCCTAGTCACAAGGTAATCATTTTCAATAATAGATCGGCTGTACATCTGGGTCCAGAAAGGACATCAGCTGGGTCCGGCTCTGGACTAGCAGGACTCTACCTATTAGTGACCTCTGGACTAGCAGGACTCAATAATACTTAAAAAGGTCACTCAGGTTAAAAACACTTAACTGTAACCTGAGATGGGATTCCAAAAATGGAGGTACATTTTATTAACAATATTTCTTTCTTTAAAATGACAGACAAAGCAACTGTAAAATACACAGTAGCACTGCAACCAGTTAGCTTGTTGCTTGTTCCTATTACACAGTACTCCACAGACCCATTAGGTTGCTGATAAAACAAGAGAAGACACCATGAACTGGGCTATGCCCGATGCATAGTGCAGAAAGGAGTAGCAAAGGGGAAAGGATCCTAATGTTAGACACCACATGTGAATACTGCACCCCATCCAGATGACACCCTGGGTGCTAACAGTAAGGGATTGATTAAGACACACCATTAGGGAATCAGCCGGCCACCCACTCAAGCCCCACTGCTCATATTCAATGAGAGAAAAGAAGCAAGAGCAAACATTAACAGCTTCACAGAGGCTGCTTACCTGTTCCAGCCGGGAGCACACCAACATACACTCCAGCTGCTCTAACACTGCCGTGTTTACCCAGACCAAGTAAGTGCATCACAGTGGTCAACTGTGACTCACAAATACACACTGAAGACACGCACACACATCCATGCACACACACAGTTGTCTGATAGAGAACCAAGGAAAACTAAACAAAAAGAAAAAAAAAATACAATAAGAAAAACCTAATAGTAAATCTTCCAAATCAATACACAAGCTCAAAAGAAACAATGAACAAAGCCTGAGGCATAAATTGAAATAAGTACTCTCTATCTATATGTTTAATAGACATCCAGTAGCATCCCTAGTGTCTCAGATGGATAACTTTAGTTCACTCTCTACAGCGAGCCCAGATAGAGCCGCAGAGCCAAACTAATTGCAGTACAACAGAAGAAAAACAACTCAACGACTGTAGAGTAGAAATGCAGTCAGAAAACATCAACGTACAGACAGTACATCACCAAAGAGACAGCAGCTGCGCCGGGGATTGGAGTCTGGAAATGTGGAACAGGCCACCCACCGTGATGCACAGCCTGGCTTACAAGCATCTGCAAAGTGCATGAAAACACTAGAATTACCAGTTGGGACTACATGTGAATTAAAAGTAATGCACACTTGCATAGACTCCCAAACAGCGGCAGGATGAGAGCCGCCAAGCTGTGGCTCAATCACTATTTACAGCAGAGACCGAGAAGAAGGATTACATTGAGCTGAACAGGCGAATGAAAACCGCCTGAAGATGGTGAAAATAAAATAAGCCCGCATTCTTCAGCATAACCAAAGCCATGTTGTTAACATTGTGCTACATTACAGATGGGCACCAAGCCATTCTGAATGTAAGGAGACTGAACATTTTGTTAATAAATTTCAACACAGTTTACCATCACACAAGTCTTGTTGTTCAAAACACGGGAATAAATAACTTCCAATTTTACTCCTGTCCTTGAACCTGTGGTGTCTTTGTCATGTTCTGGAGTTAGAGCCTCGGTAAGTCCCCTCGGTACTGTATTTCCTGTCGTCAAACAGGCTTCCCTCGGTCTCAGAAGCTGTGTTTGGTCCCGGTCTGTGTTCACTGGGAGGCTGCTGAGCCTGGTTCTGTTGCTCTCTTTCCTGCAGAAGCATCCCTGCTGTCTCGCCCCGGCCTGAAAACCTCTTCCTCCCGGCGAGCAAACATCCTATGCTAGTGATGTAACAAACTCCAACATCTATCCGGTACTCCGAGCTCCATGCATACGGTGCGAAGCGTGATGCCTGTGTCTAAAGATTGAAGGTCCCAGTTGCAAAAATAAAAAGTTTTCGGTGCCATGGGGCAGCTCCGAATGGAGTTTAAGGTTTTCATTGTTTTTTGTTTTTTTCTGCGATTACCCGACTAATGAAAAGGATGTCTGACTGATTCCTGCTCCATGGGGACAATTGCAGTAGTCAAGAAGGAAAGAAATAAAAGCATGAACTATGATGTCTATATCCAAGTGATCTAGGATGGAAGAAGCTAGCGCTCACAATTGATTTGTTTATCATATATTAAACCAGAAATCTTAAATTGGTTTAGCTGTAGTGTTTTTTGCCATCCAAACTTTTATATCTTCAGCAGGTTAAAGTTCATCAACGTAACAATGGCAGGGGAAAATGGACATCAAAGGAGCCATAAATAGGGAAAATAAAATAGGGCCTAAAATGGAGCCTTGCGGTACTCTACAGGAGATGGGAGCAGAGGAAGGGAACACATTATCAGCTCTAAGAGAGGGTGATCTGCCTTGGAAATATGAGGAAAATCATTAAAGGGTCTGTCTCTCAATACAAACAGCACACTCAAGATGGTCCAACAGTCTAGAGACAAGAACAAATCATTTGTCCCCCTCATGACAGCAGACGATGCGGAATTTGTCCAAGAAGGAGATGAGTTGATAAAATACTAGGCCCAGTAATGTCCAGCACTTTCTTAAGC
>NW_024042946.1:0-47306 GCF_014851395.1 Micropterus salmoides | reverse complement strand
ATCTCATCAGTGGTGTCCAATTACAGGAATAACTACTGTCTTGTTTTTAATCACATTCCATTAGAGACCGGTTTACCACAGGTCAGATAACTAGTATTTTATAAGATCAGGGATATAAAAAAAGGCATTAAGGACCATGTACAGAACACATCTGATAGTTTTGTCAGTACAACCAGACAGTGTTTTATTGTTATCCTAAAGCAGGTAGTGGTGTGAAAGGAGTCCATTTTAACAGAAGCAGTAAGTCTGTGCTACATGTTTTCTTCACATCTGCCCTCTCTGTCCTGCTCTGCCATCTTTGGTTATGAAGGTTTCTGGTGCTGATGTGTGTCCATATTTTATTTTCACTTGAAATAGTTGAAAAACCTGTGATCCAGTGAGAGCTGAGGTCAAAGGTCATAACCAATACCTTTCTCGTTAACTGTCCCAGTTTGGCTCTTTTTATTAATGTCAAACCACAAGACAATAGGATTATAATGAGATATGGATGAATGGTGAGAAGCTGTGATGGAGAAATTTATTTGATTTTCACTAAGATATTTTTAATCATTGTAGTGATACATGTTCATAGGTGGTTAGTTCAAACATGTTGAAATGTTCAATCTATTTGAAGAAAATGTGTGCGTACTGTATGTGTGTGTGTGTGTGTGTGTGTGTCCTCAGTGAAGTGTATCAGTCTCTGCAGTAGCTTCCAGCTGCAGCAGTCACTTCAGTTTCTGTTCTGTCTGACTGAGGGAGGTTTTTGTACGACGCTTTTTCACTGTGTGAACACAGCTTGACTGTTGATAGAGTGAAAACTCTGACAGTAGTAAACTGCTGCATCTTCAGTCTGGACTCCACTGATGGTCAGAGTGAAGTCAGAGTTTGATCCACTGCCTGTAAAACGATCTGGAATCCCTGATGCTCGAGTGCTAGCACGATAAATGAGGAGTTTAGGACTTTCTCCATCTCTCTGTTGGTACCAGTGTAAATAGTGGTAGTTGCTCCAAACATAAACATCCTGACTGGTCCTACATCTGATGGAGACGGAGCCTCCCAGAGCAGAGCTCACTGCTCCAGGCTGAGTCACTGTGACCTGGCCTCTGGACTCTGAGGATACAGAGACAAAAACATAAAGCAGCGTCATGGTTTTGTGGGCTTCATTTCAGAGGGACGGATGTTCATAGAGGAGAGGAGTTTGATTCTCTGGACTTTACCTGTGAAGCAGCAGCAGAGGAGAGTCCAGATGAGGACGCAGATCAAAGTCATGTTTTTGATGAGGAGGATTTCTGTGGCTTCTGTTGTCATGAAGGACAGCTGTCAGTCATCCAGTGTTCAACTCTCAGGACTATAAACTCTCCCAGAGCACTGGAGCATGGTGCTGCTGATGCAAAGTGGCTCTCTATGGAAATGCTCTGACTGACTCCAGCAGGGACTTGGATTACTCTGATGATTCTGTCTAGCAATGGATCAATACTCACATTTTGTGTCTGATATTTAAAATGTGATGTGTTCACAGGGACATGTTGTTTTTTGTTTTTTGTTTTATCAGTTTGTTTGAAAATGTCACGCTCTGCCGGTTGGCCATCCTTGGTGTTGCACTTTTGTGTTTAGTTAGTGTTATTTTGGTCTGTTGGGTTTTGGGGGTCTGTCTTGTCTTTCGTCTAGTGTTCGGTAACCCTTGTCATGTCTGTTACCCCAGTGATCCCTCTGCATGTCTGTCTCTGTTTTCCCCTGCGCTCTCTCTCTCTCTCTCTCTCTCTCTCTCTCTCTCTCTCTCTCTCTCTGTCCCTACCTGTGCCTCGTTAGCCTCATGTCTTTCACCTATGTTGCTCCCGCCCTGCTCGTTAGTCCCTGTGTATATATACCTGGTGTTTCTGTCTTGTCTTTGTCTGGTCATTGTTGATGTTACCCCCCAGTCTGTTGTGTGTTTACTCTCTGCCTGCCTGTAACCAGCCTTGCTTGTCTCGTCTCCCTGTACTTTTGGATTTCTGTTATTCAGCCACTCACCTGTAAGTGTGCTCGCTTTTGGTTATATTAAAACCTTTCGTTGAACTATACCTGCTCCGCTCTGTATCCTGCGTTTGGGTCCTCCAACCTGCCTCCACACCACAATCGTGACAGAAAAAGTAGTTCAGTAGTTAACATTGTCATTTCAATATTTCATTGTTGATTCTTAGGTACATGAAATGGACAAACATACCATCTTCATGTAGGAGGTTTTTGCTTGAGACAGGAAATATTTACAGTCTTCACTATATGTGAAATATTTAAAGAATAAAGAAAATACATAAGAGGAAAACTGTGCCTGTTACTACTTTTTATCTTTAGTCCTGAAAACCATCTGTTGTCATGGTTCAGCAGTGATGCCTATCGGTTGCCATGGTTACTGAGTTCAGAGAGGGAAGTGAAACCAGTTTCATCCAATCTGAGGAAGATCGACACACTAGCAGCCTCCTCTCCTGAGTCGAGTCGTCCCAGAACACTGAGGAGAAGCTCTCTGTGTCTTAAAACAATAACAAAATTATAACATCGATTCCATTGTGTTCAATAACTGCTGAGATACGTTCTGGTGAAATTTCATTATTTGAGTAGACTACTTAAATTTCATACGTTATATGACACAAGCTATCTATCAAAACACAATTATCACAGACTCAGAACTACAACAAAGGGTATTTTTTTGTCATATTCCCATGTGTAGTGTTCAGTTGTAATCCAGTGCTGCTCTCTCGTGGAATTGTCATTGTACTACACATGATTTTCAAGTCACTTGAGGTATTTTTGTGTCTTTTTAATGCAAGCAACAAAAAGAGCATATTTATCGCACTGCAATGACAAATAAAGTTTGTAATGTGCAGCAACACGAAGGAGGTTAACCCTGGCTGCTAGCACAGCTTTAGGGTTAACTGGTCGACATGCACATAATCAATAACTTAAGTTTAGGCACACATTCTGTGATGGTTGTGGTAAGGGTAAGTGGCTTCGGGGAGCTGTCAAGAGTAACATAGCTAGCTAGCTTGCTAGCCAGCTAGCTGGCAGTATCAAAGTAGTCCTAGAAATGCAATTTCGGTCCTAAGATTGCGATCCTGAAAATTCAGCCTTCGGTTCTGCAGCTACATACTACTCCAAAAATGGTCAAAATAAGAGATTCTATTGGTGGGTTTGACTGACCAATCATGGGTTTGCATTGACTGCTTCAACTCCGAGCAGCCCTCAATTGTGACGTGTAACGTTAACAAAATAAAACTGTGACGTTGCATAATCAACAATAAGCCTGTAATCTGTTTTTAACTTACAGAGCACAAACATGTAGCCTAATGTACAATGCATCTACAATTAATGACTTATTATAAGCTTATAAACTACTGTAAGTCAACAAACCCTGTTGACTCTCAAACCCAGTGTAAAGTTAACTAAATAAAACTGTTAAGTTACAAGGTCAACAATAAAGCTATAACCTGTTTTTAACTTACAGAGCACAACCATAATGTGCAATGCAACCAATGGCAGCGTAAACTACTGTAAGTCAACACATCCTGCACACTCTCAAACCAGTGTAACGTTATAACTAAATAAAACTGTAAGGTTACATGATCAACAATAAACCTGTAACCTCTTTCTAGCCAACGGCAATAATTAATTAAGGTGATGGCAGCTAGTGGGAAGTAATAATTACGTTAATTGACCACCACAAGTTTTGCAAGTAAACAAACGCTCATTCATCTTTTCATAACAAACGACAGTCGGAGTAAACCTCTCGTAGGTCGTAGCTGAAGCAAGAAGCAAGCTAACGTTAGATGGTCAACACTGAGCTAAAGATGTTTACCCACCATGTTCGCGTTCAGCGCTTCTTTGTTTGGGTGTTGTTGTATGAAGTTTTAAAGCCAAAGTTTATGATGAATGGCACAGCCGCTGCCTGGGTTTGTTGTCCTCTCTCGTGTGCGTCCGCGTGCAGCAGATGTTATGTGTTAGGTTATAGGTAACGGAGGGAGGGCAATAACGGCAAGCTCATCAGACGTTTCCTAATAAATAAACATTGTTCACGAGTCCCGCACCTCGAGTCCGAGTCGAGTCTGAAGTCTTTGAGGACGAGTCTGAAGTCGAGTCTGAAGTCACTGTGTGTGCGACTTAAGTCAGACCCGAGTCCAAGTCTCTAACTCGAGTCCCCATCTCTGGTGACCCCCATGTCACAAATACACACACACTAAGAGACCTTTGGATACATGCACATAGACTCATTACACTGCACAGTACACAGTTCTGATGGACAGGATGCAACAATTTTTAATTATTTATGGAACAGGGACAGTGAAAAAAGAGAGAGAGAATTATTTCAACATCTGGACAAGGAGCGCTGCGCTGTTGTTTTGTTTCTTTTTCTCCTTCTCTGATCTTAGCAGTACCAAGGGGGACATATACACATGGCGAAGCAAAGTGATTTGGACACGGATGGATTTGGGGATGCAAGTCCGCCCAGAGTTGGCTGACTGTCAACAGGCCCATAAGCTGGAATCTGAATACACTGGTTAAAACATTAAACTGTGACCTCATGTCTGAGGTGCAAATTGAATGAGAGTCTATAGCTATAGTGAACACAAAGTTTGATTTGATGTGTGAAATAATATTTACTAAAAAAAAAAGAAGCGCTTGGAAATATTAAACATGTTTTCTTTTTGTTCACTGCTACAGGCTGGAGTGACCTGTACGCACCAACATTTTCAAAAAGATTGTGCTGAAGGCCAACCAACAGAGCAACAGAGTGGTGGTAAATGCATTAGTGCACCCGCGAGTCCGAGTCTCTAACTTGAGTCCCCATCTCTGGTTAATGGTATGGTGTGAATATGCCAATATTGGCCTATTTGTGTTTAGAGTATTGAAAATGTAACTATAGATTGAACAAAATGATGTTAGCGGTTGTAAATGACTGTAAGTAGGTCACCTATGGTTTGTTGTCCTGGGTCCAATTCATATTGATCTTTTGTTAACGTAGGTTTATACAATTAAAGCCATGTTTTGATCATGACATTTTCCTGATGCTGATTTTTTGTTGTGATTTCTGTTATTCAGTATAAAGCTGAGGTCGAAGGTCATAACAAAACTTTTTTTAATTAAATGTCGCAGATTGGATGTTTTTAATTTATTGGAAATACGAACAGAGATATGAACATGGGATTATAATAGGATATGAATGGATGGTGAGAAGCTGTGATGGAGAAAGTAATTTGATTTCCACATCATTTTTTGTCATTGAACTTGTTTTGCTAAATGTTTATTGGTGGTTAAACAATTAAGGTGAAATGGTAAATCTGGTAGATGAAATTGTGTCTGTACAGTGTGTGTGTGTGTGTGTGTGTGTGTGTGTGTGTGTGTGTGTGTGTCCTCAGTGAAGTGTATCAGTCTCTGCAGTAGCTTCCAGCTGCAGCAGTCAGTTCAGTTTCTGTTCAGTCTGACTGAGGGAGGTTTTTGTACGACGCTTTTTCACTGTGTGAACGCATACTGACTGTTACAGTTTTTCTCAAATGCTAAAACACAAAAGCCAATCCTCTAAACCAAATGACCAGTTGTCTAAACACATTTACTAAATCTAGCCATCATTTTCCAATATCATAAACACATTTCACATGAAGACACAATTCACAAAACACAATCCTCCGTTCACATAAATCTTAACACATTTTTCCTTGCTAAAACACAAGTTGCAAAAGAACTCTGCTCATATTCTCAAATGAAAGCTCATGTGATGCAAAATGCTTGCCACAGTCAGCAATATTTGAACAAAATGAACACACCTGGCATCATTCATTACACACAACGACTCAAAATTGAAAACACCTGTTGCTAATGCTGTGACCACATGTATGAAAGCAAGTTCAGAGGGCACAGTTTGCTGAAGATTCCAAACAAACACAATGGATGAAGGCAGAGTCAGGGGAAGAGGTAATTGAGTCAGAGGAGGGAGAAGAGCAGGCCAGGGAGGAAGAGGAGCAGGCCAGGGAGGAAGAGGAGCAGGCCAAGGAAGAAGAGGAGGAGGCCAACAAGGGAGAGGAGAAGGTCCAGGAGGGAGAGCAAGACAACCTCGCACCATCATTACGGACGAGATGCGAGCAACAGTCATTGACCATGTCATTGTCCATGGCATGACGATGGCTGAAGCAGGACTAAGAGTCCGTCCAAACCTGAGTAGGTTCACCGTGGCCACCATTATCAGGGCATTCAGACAACACAACAGGTATTGTACTCTATTGCTTTCTTTGTCACAATACAATTTTACAAGCCTGTGAAAGTAGTCTATTAGTTTCAAATCAGTTGTTACTGTATTGTAAAACATGTCAATTGACAACACGTTTCTTTCTTTAGAGTTGAAAGAATGCCACATAGAGGTGGGAGGGTTGCCATATTTCCAGCGTCACAAGAAACCCTCATTGTGGATATGGTTCGTGAGAACAACCTCATCAGACTCCGGGAGATCAGAGACAAAGTCATTGCCGATAATGTGAACTTTGAGGGCATTGATGATGTCAGCTTGGCCACAATAGACCGAGTTCTCCGGCGCCAAAAGATGCGGATGAAACAAGTCCATAGGGTTCCCTTTGAGCGAAACTCTGCACGACACAAAGACCTATGTTACGAGTATGTGCAAGTAAGTATACATCCATGTTCACAGTACAGTTGGTGAACATACTGTGTTGCTCAGTGGCCTACATTACTTCTGGACAATACTATGCTACCTGATTGACTGTTGTTCTGAACACCTGTGCACTTTCACATTTTCACAGAGAATATTACAGTTGGACGCGATGGCCAGACCTCATGAGTACCTCTTCCTGGATGAGGCTGGCTTCAACCTGCAGAAACGAAGGCAAAGAGGCCGTAACATCATTGGCCAAAGAGCCATCACTGAGGTTCCTGGCCAACGGGGGGGGTAATATTACTCTTTGTGCGGCCATGGGTTTGGAGGGGCTTGTCCACCGGCAGGCTGTCCTTGGGTCTTACAACACCTAACGTCTCCTAACCTTCCTAGAGGAGCTAAAAGATATCCTTCTGGACCGCCAACAACACCATCCTGAGCCCGAACATCCCATTTATGTGATCATTTGGGACAATGTACGCTTCCACAGAACAAACCAAATCAGAGAGTGGTTCACCACCAACAGTAACCACTTTTTAAATGTCTGTCTGCCACCCTACTCCCCTTTCCTGAACCCTATAGAGGAGTTCTTCTCATCGTGGAGATGGAAGGTTTATGACAGACAACCATACACTAGAGAGAACCTCCTAAGGGCAATGGAGCTGGCGTGTGTTGACATCCCAGTGGAGAACTTCCAAGGATGGATCCGCCATTCCAGGGCGTTTTTCCCGCGGTGCCTGGCAAGAGACAATATAGCCTGCGATGTGGATGAGGTGATGTGGCCCGATGCAGCTCAGCGACATGATGCCGCACAGTGATTGTGGTGTAAATAAAAAAAACTTCACACCCTGATCATGTTTTCAAGAGTACTGTTGTGTGCAATAGATTCTGTTTTTGCATTGAGTTGTGTTACAGTAGTGTACAGAATTTACTATAGATTTATACTCTTCATATGAAACTCACAAATCTAAATGCCCAATCCTCTGCAGAGATCTAAGAAATCCATTATTGTAAAGTTTCTAAAAATATGCATTGGCAGTTATGAAACAAAGAACCTTCTCACAAATTGAGCATTGTGTTTTCAATTGTTTTGCTGTAGTGTGTAATGATGTGTATAGTGTTTACATTTTTGAAAGCTTCGAGCTGCTCTTTTGGTGTGAAAGTTTGAGTTTTGAAGGGAGAAGGTGTGGTTGTGTTTATGTAGCTTTAGAAAAGGGTGTTGTGTTTAGACATTGGAGAACATGGACGAAACGTTTGTGAAATGTGTTTTAGCATTTGAGAAAAACTGTAATATAGTGAACACTTTGACAGTAGTAAACTGCTGCATCTTCAGTCTGGACTCCACTGATGGTCAGAGTGAAGTCAGAGTTTGATCCACTGCCTGTAAAACGATCTGGAATCCCCGATTCTCGAGTGCTAGCATAGTAAATGAGGAGTTTAGGAGTTTCTCCATCTCTCTGTTGGTACCAGTGTAAATAGTTCCCACTATAAACATTCTGACTGGTCCTACATCTGATGGAGACGGAGCCTCCCAGAGCAGAGCTCACTGCTCCAGGCTGAGTCACTGTGACCTGGACTCTGAGGATACAGAGACAAAAACATAAAGCAGCGTCATGGCTTCTGTTGTCATGAAGGACAGCTGTCAGTCATCCAGTGTTCAACTCTCAGGACTATAAACTCTCCCAGAGCACTGGAGCATGGTGCTGCTGATGCAAAGTGGCTCTCTGGTGTTTCCCCCTCAGTGCTGAGAGCATTGTCCTCAATATTTACATATTTATATGAAGTGGATACTAAAAAGTCTGGTAGTAAACTGTTTCAGTGATTTTGTTTTTTCATTCCAATGTGGAAAATGAGTTTAATATGGTCTGTTGACAATGAATAGTGACTTGTGTTTGTGGTTGTTTATAATATTGAGATTTTCTCAAATAAAGAAATGATGAGTCATGAGGGGAGGCTGAAGCTGGTATATCAGGTAGCTCGCTAAAGAAACTACTAGGAATTTTGGACATGACGGCAGAGCCAGAAAACAGCTATTATGGAATATTTAAACTTTGAAGCCAACATGGACATGAAGTCCTAAAAATGCTCAGAGGAATGGAAATTTGAAAAAAAAAATACAGTTTGCAGTTAGAGTTATAAACATCTAATAATATGAAGTAGGTCACTTGTGTCTTTTTGTCTTGATTCCATTTGATAATGAGCTTTTCTTTACATAAATTTAGCTTAAAATAATATTTTCATCGTGAAGCTTATGCTGATCTTTGCCTTCATATTTTTGTTTTAATTTCTGTAATCCAGTATGAAGCTGAGGTCAAAGGTCATGACCAAACATTTTTGTAATTGACTGTCCCAGATTGGATCTTAATGATTATTTGGAAAATAGATACGAACATGGGATTTTTATTAGGATATGAATAGATGGTGAAATGCTGTGATGGAAAGATTCATTTGATTTGCACTAAATAAGTTTTTGTCATTGAACTTGTTTTTTAGGTTAATTGATGGTTAAAGCTGCAATGTTCCATCAATTTGATGAAACAGTGTGTGTGTGTGTGTGTGTGTGTGTGTGTGTCCTCAGTGAACTGTATTTGTATTTAAAATTCAGATTAAATGTTTATGCTTTCCAATCAAATTTCACCACAAGATAAATACAGTGAATGATCTACACTTTGTCACTCCCCTTAGCATTTCTATGAGTCTCACTGGACTGCCACAAAGCTTTGCTAACATGTGATCAAAGTTTAGGAAACAAAACTATTGGTTAGGTAAAAAAAAATAGAATAGATAAAATTTTTAAAAGTCAGTAACGTAGCTACGTAACACTTGTGTAATTTGATGTCCAGCAAGATAATTATTTGACACAGAACTTGTTCTGATACTGATACTGTGATATTTGTAATCCACTTTATAAAATTGTGCATTTGCTGTATGTGTGTGTGTGTGTGTGTGCATCCTCAGTGAAGTGTTTCAGTCTCTGCAGTAGCTTCCAGCTGCAGCAGTCACTTCAGTTTCTTTTCAGTCTGACTGAGGGAGGTTTTTGTACGACGCTTTTTCACTGTGTGAACAACCACTGACTGTTGATGTAATGTTGACTCTGACAGTAGTAAACTGCTGCATCTTCAGTCTGGACTCCACTGATGGTCAGAGTGAAGTCAGAGTTTGATCCACTGCCTGTAAAACGATCGGGAATCCCTGATACTCGAGTGTTAGCATTGTAAATGAGCAGTTTAGGAGTTTCTCCAGCTCTCTGTTGGTACCAGGCTAAACGGTGGTTGTTGCTATAAACATAAACATTCTGACTGGTCCTACATTTGATGGAGACGGAGCCTCCCAGAGCAGAGCTCACTGCTCCAGGCTGAGTCACTGTGACCTGGCCTCTGGACTCTGAGGATACAGAGACAAAAACATAAAGCAGCGTCATGGTTTTGTGGGCTTCATTTCAGAGGGACGGATGTTCATAGAGGAGAGGAGTTTGATTCTCTGGACTTTACCTGTGAAGCAGCAGCAGAGGAGAGTCCAGATGAGGACACAGATCAAAGTCATGTTTTTGATGAGGAGGATTTCTGTAGCTTCTGTTGTCATGAAGGACAGCTGTCAGTCATCCAGTGTTCAACTCTCAGGACTATAAACTCTCCCAGAGCACTGGAGCATGGTGCTGCTGATGCAAAGTGGCTCTCTATGGAAATGTTCGTACTGACTCCAGCAGGGACTTGAATTTCTCTGATGATGCTGTTTATTAATTAATGGATCAATACGTTCAACAAAGTATTGATTATGAATGCGTGAGAGCTGAATAGTAAAGTAATGGGAAAGCCAGTATTGGATCAATACTCACTGAAGATCAATACTCACATATTATGTCTGATATTTGAAATATGATGTATTCACAGCAGTCCTTTTAGTCTTCAGTGTCGTTAACCAGACTGCAATCCACTCCAATTAAAATTGTTATATTCGGGCTCAAGAACTTTGCAATTTCTTTTGATTCAGTGTTTAATGTGCACAGGATTCAATCTTCTTCCCAGAGTAAGGATTTTAAAGCCATTGGACATGTTTTAGTTGTTGATGTTGTTGTTTTATCAGTTTGAAAGAGTAGTTTAGTAGTTATCCTTGTTCATTTGAATGTTTCAGAAATGAAGCCCGACTGTACAGTGATGATTCCAGCTTACATGAACACATTATCATTTATGATTGTCATTTTTGATTGAGACAAGAACTATTTATTCTAGTTGAAACAAATAAAGCCTCACAATCTTCTCCATATGGGAAATATTTAATTAAAAAAATATATACACCTGAATAAAAGTGTGCCTGTTTTAACTTTTTATCTTTAATATTGAAAACCGTCTGTTGTCATGGTTCAGCAGTGATGCCCGTCTGTTTCCTTGGTAACTGATTTCAGAGAGGGAAGTGAAACCAGTTTCATCCAATCTGACGAAGACCAACAGAAACTTGCAGCCTCTTCTGCTGCAATCAACAGGATGGAGTTTAGTTTACCTCATTTAAAGTTTATTATCTCTCTCTTTGCAGTGGGTCGAGTCATCGCAGAACACTCTGGAGAAGCTCTCTGTGTCTTAAAACAATATAAAAAAACATAATAATAAGCATCAATTGCATTGTGTTCACATGTATTGTTACAAGAATAACTGCTGAAATATATTGCATTCTTGTCTCACTGTCAGATAAGTAGGATTTTATAATGTCATTACTTATTTTTTTTACATTGTATGACATAAACTATCTATCAAAACAGACTTATCACAGATTTAGAACTACAACAATGGTTATTTTATTGTCATATTCCCATGTGTAGTTGTAACCCAATGTTGCTCTCTTGTGGAATTGTTATGGTACCACACAAGTTCTCAAGTAACTTATGCAGGCTTTTTCCTGATGTGTCTGTGTGTTGCGAGTGATTTATCCAGAGCACAAAGGGCATCAGTGACACTGAGGCAGGACAGACAGAAGTATGATAAGAACTGTGCTCTAGGGTACTTTACATTTTTAGGCTTCCCATGGCTCCATGGACGGCAATGTTGGTCTGTTAATCGGCTGGTCAGTCCACTACTTTGGTCCAAAGTTCAGGTCTTTCAGGTCAAAGTTGTCTGATTCTGTTATATAGGCTGTAGTATCACTAATTTAGTAAAGACTTTTGTGGTTCCTAGATGCTGTATGACAATTACAGTGCAGCTCCACATGAGGTTCACATTTATCATTTTAGTGAAATGTCTCAACAACTATTTGATGGGTTGTCTTGAAATGTTGTACACACATTCATGTCCCCCTCTGGATGAATTGTAATAACGTTGGTGATCCTCTGACTTGTCATGTGGTGCCATCATTTACAGTTTTTTTCAATACTAACAAGCATTAACCTGAACTTAAGATACTCTATTAACTCTTAACACAGTAACACACCTACCTCACAGAATTAGCCAAATCTTGTATTTTCTGCTCAAAATCACATTTTGTTCTTTCAAATGGCAAAAAAACATTCTCTACATACACAGACTATCAAAACAAAGCAAACCTGACTCAAAATAAAATCATTCTAACAAAACACTAGCACATTTTCTTTCCAAGAGGAATAGATCAATCAGTCATAGCACAATAACCTTCTAAATACAAACAGTTGATGGCATTACAAAAACTGCATTACTTTCATGTTTTAGCTCTAAATGCATACAGTAGACTGTGTGAAATCCATTGTTTTTTGTAATTGAGTTTCCTTTTCCTGTAAACCACCCTACATTTTTGGCGTCAAGTGTCATCTTTGCTTTATAGAATGTAGAGTAGGAAAAAGATTTAAGAATTACAGACAGCTTGTTTTTAGACAGAATTACAAAAGCAAAAGCATTTTTAGCAACATAAAATACAAAAAGGGCGGCAGCAGCTCAGTCCATAAGGACTTGGCTGGAAATTGGAGGGTCGCCGGTTTAAGGGAGTCCATCTCTAACTTCAAGAAGCTCTTGAAAACTCATCTCTTCAGAGAACACTTCCTCTTATAACACCTCTAACATGCACTCCCTGTGCTCTTCATCTTCTTCTATCTCCTTACAATTCTCTTGGATTGATTGCACTATTTGTTGACTCTTCTTTCCCTAGGTATTTACTCCAATGGCTAATAGCTCTTACTAGTATTTATTGTCAGTTGTAGATCTCTTACTGTATCTATTCTTAATTGATGCTTGTATGTCGTTTCTCAAATGTAAAACGCTTTAGATAAAAGGGTCTGCCAAATGAGTAATTGTAAATGTTGTCACAAACCAGCGTTTAGCCCGTGACAAAAAGGAGGTGAGAGACAACAGGTTTGCATCCTAAAGAGATGATTTATTGTAAAAGTAACAGAAAAGTCAAATAATCATCAAAAATATGTGGTGTGGCAAAGTATGTCTATCAGTTGTGTCGGCAGTGAATGGATGAGTGAGAGGTGTGTGTGTGTTGTCAGGATAAACCAAAAAAAAAAAAAAACACAGGACAAACCTGATAAGACGCCGGCCTAGGAGGAAACAGAATAAAAGACTAATCAGTCCAGGCTAAATAAGCTCTGAAGGTAGAGCTGCACAGGTGATTGCCCAGCTCAGGCTTCTCCTGCAGAAGGGAGCAGGAAGGGGGAGGAGCTGTAACAGTGTAAATACACAATTACACAGAAACAAAAAAAAGCACAGAATGGATAGGGGGAAAAAATGCCTGTCCTGTTCTTTTTTCTTTCTCTCCTCTTCAGTGTTGTTATGTATCCACATTGGATAAACTCATCTCAGCAGAAATTCTCCTTTTTACTGCATTGTGTATAATACTGAAAGAACTTCAGCACCTGTCTATGTATCTGGTTGAGATTGGAATTAATTAGATGATCTATTTTACCTAAATTACAAAAAAAAAAATGTTTATTCAGAAATGCTTATCAGCTGTTTCAATATAGATTTTGAGCTGCTATTGTAGCAGAAGTAGAGGCTTTATACATTATTTAAGGTTTTGGAAATGATATCTTCATTTCTGACATGTTGTGTGCTAGCATTTGTAAATAACACAAAAAACACCCATAGTTTTGTTATTGGGTAAGCTTGTACCTAAAGAAAAACATATCATTTAAGAAATGGTTTAATTTACTGCATATTCTGTAGAAACAACATGAAGTGTGTTAATGGCAGAGATGCTCACAAGTCTTTGATCTAGAGTCCAAGTCAAGTTTCAAGTCTCTGAGCAAGAGTCCAAGTCAAGTCTCAAGTCTCTCGTGGTTATGATGAATGTTGTATCACCTGCTGCGTTCAATCCAGGTTGCTAATAAAACTGCATGGCCATAAGGAATTCTGTAACTGTAACCTGTTTTTCATTTACAGAGCAAGTAAGTCAAAACACTCCCCAGACTCTTAAACCCAGTGTAACGTTAACAAAATAAAACTGTGACGTTGCATAATCAACAATAAGCCTGTAATCTGTTTTTAACGTACAGAGCACAAACATGTAGCCTAATGTACAATGCATCTACAATTAATGACTTATTATAAGCTTATAAACTACTGTAAGTCAACAAACCCTGTTGACTCTCAAACCCAGTGTAAAGTTAACTAAATAAAACTGTTAAGTTACAAGGTCAACAATAAAGCTGTAACCTGTTTTTAACTTACAGAGCACAACCATAATGTGCAATGCAACCAATGGCAGCGTAAACTACTGTAAGTCAACACATCCTGCACACTCTCAGACCAGTGTAACGTTATAACTAAATATATAATATATATATATATATATATATATAGTTATATAATATAACTAACGGAGGGAGGGCAATAACGGCAAGCTCATCAGACGTTTCCTAATAAATAAACATTGTTCACGAGTCCCGCACCTCGAGTCCGAGTCGAGTCTGAAGTCTTTTGAGGACGAGTCTTCAATCGAGTCTGAAGTCACTGTGTGTGCGACTTAAGTCTCTAACTCGAGTCCCCATCTCTGGTGACCCCCATGTCACACACACACACACACACACACACACGCCGCTGTGAGTGAGGATGGACACACACACACACTAAGAGACCTTTGGATACATGCACATAGACTCATTACACTGCACAGTACACAGTTCTGATGGACAGGATGCAACAATTTTTAATTATTTATGGAACAGGGATAGTGAAAAAAAAAGAGAGAGAGAATTATTTAAACATCTGGACAAGGAGTGCTGCGCTGTTGTTTTGTTTCTTTTTCTCCTTCTCTGATCTTAGCAGTACCAAGGGGGACATATACACATGGCGAAGCAAAGTGATTTGGACACGGATGGATTTGGGGATGCAAGTCCGCCCAGAGTTGGCTGACTGACAACAGGCCCATAAGTTGGAATTTGAGTACACTGGTTAAAACATTAAACTGTGACCTCATGTCTGAGGTGCAAATTGAATGAGAGTGTATAGCTATAGTGAACACAAAGTTTGATTTGATTTGTTGTGTGAAATAATATTTACTAAAAAAAAAGAAGCGCTTGGAAATATTAAACATGTTTTCTTTTTGTTCACTGCTACAGACTGGAGTGACCTGTACGCACCCACATTTTCAAAAAGATTGTGATGAAGGCCAACCAACAGAGCAACAAAGTGGTGGTAAATGCATTAGTGCACCCGCGAGTCCGAGTCTCTAACTTGAGTCCCCATCTCTGGTTAATGGTATGGTGTGAATATGCCAATATTGGCCTATTTGTGTTTAGAGTATTGAAAATGTAACTATAGATTGAACAAAATAATGTTAGCGGTTGTAAATGACTGTAAGTAGGTCACCTATGTTTTGTTGTCCTGGGTCCAATTCATATTGATCTTTTGTTAACGTAGGTTTATACAATTAAAGCCATGTTTTGATCATGACATTTTTCTGATGCTGATCTGTGTCTTCACATTTTTGTTGTGATTTCTGTTATTCAGTATAAAGCTGAGGTCGAAGGTCATAACAAAATCTTTTATTAATTAAATGTCCCAGATTGGATCTTTTTAATTTATTGGAAATACGAACAGAGATATGAACATGGGATTACAATAGGATATGAATGGATGGTGAGAAGCTGTGATGGAGAAAGTAATTTGATTTCCACATCATCATTTTTTGTCATTGAACTTGTTTTGCTAAATGTTTATTGGTGGTTAAACAATTAAGGTGAAATGGTAAATCTGGTAGATGAAATTGTGTCTGTACAGTATGTGTGTGTGTGTGTGTGGGTGTGTGTGTGTGTGTGTGTGTGTGTGTGTGTGTGTGTGTGTGTGTGTGTGTCCTCAGTGAAGTGTATCAGTCTCTGCAGTAGCTTCCAGCTGCAGAAGTCAGTTCAGTTTCTGTTCAGTCTGACTGAGGGAGGTTTTTGTACGATGCTTTTTCACTGTGTGAACACATACTGACTGTTGATAACATGAAAACTCTGACAGTAGTAAACTGCTGCATCTTCAGTCTGGACTCCACTGATGGTCAGAGTGAAGTCAGAGTTTGATCCACTGCCTGTAAAACGATCTGGAATCCCTGATTCTCGAGTGCTAGCAGCGTAAATGAGGAGTTTAGGAGTTTCTCCATCTCTCTGTTGGTACCAGGCTAAATAGTTAGAGCCATAAACATCCTGACTGGTCCTACATTTGATGGAGACGGAGCCTCCCACAGCAGAGCTCACTGCTCCAGGCTGAGTCACTGTGACCTGGCCTCTGGACTCTGAGGATACAGAGACAAAAACATAAAGCAGCGTCATGGTTTTGTGGGCTTCATTTCAGAGGGACGGATGTTCATAGAGGAGAGGAGTTTGATTCTCTGGACTTTACCTGTGAAGCAGCAGCAGAGGAGAGTCCAGATGAGGACGCAGATCAAAGTCATGTTTTTGATGAGGAGGATTTCTGTGGCTTCTGTTGTCATGAAGGACAGCTGTCAGTCATCCAGTGTTCAACTCTCAGGACTATAAACTCTCCCAGAGCACTGGAGCATGGTGCTGCTGATGCAAAGTGGCTCTCTATGGAAATGCTCTAACTGACTCCAGCAGGGACTTGGATTTGCTATCGTAACGTAATCATCTATATAACAAAACAACTTCAGCAAGTACAAATAATCTCTTTAGCACCATTGTTACTGCTCTGTATAACAATTTAAGAACGACTGCTTCTGTTGTGTCTAATGTAGTTAATGCACATCTCTCAGTACCAGAACAGGTAACAGGAAAAGGTTACACAGAACTGTCAATTTTCCTGCTGTGCTGTGGAGACGCCTTGATACTGATGAGTAACTGTAGCTTAAAAATAATTTGATAATTCATCATATCACATTTATTTTTCTTTCAGAGGTTAATATTCGGTATTTACCCTTTTGTTTGTTTCATTATTCCTCATTTCCAACACTTGCTGTCAGTGAACCCAGACTGGATGTTAACTGTAAGTACATTTGACTCTTTTAATAACCCAAATTATTATTATTTTTTTAGTTTTATTTCATAACTGTAGCAATAATTCTTGAATGCGGTACATTATGTCCTCAAACAGATTAAAATCTTCTTCAGTTAAACCAGTTTTGTTTCACAGGAATTCAATTTCAACAGTTTCAAGATATCACGTTTAAAGTCTGACAAAAAAAATTTAGCATATTTTTTCACTTTAAACCTTACATGTGTCATTTCCTTATTAAAGGTTCAGTGTACAATATTTAGGAGGATCTTTTGACAGAAATACAATATAATATCCATAACTATGTTTTCAGTAGTGTATAAAGACCTTACATAATGAACCGTTATGTTTTCATCACCTTAGAATGAGCCATTTCTATCTATCTACACCGAAGGTCCTCTTACATGGAAGTCGCCATGTTGTGCCGCCATGTTTTTACAGTAGCCCAAACGGAGATACATACAGACTATGTTTCATCACTACATTGAATACATCTGAAAAACAAGTAGAAGAAGAAGAACAACAAGTAACGTTAGTAGTAGTAGTAGTAGTAATTTTAGCAGTAGTAGTAGTAGTAGTAGTATGGTTTATTAGAAGAGAAGTGAAATTTGGACAAATGGAGGACCACACATATTATTTAACCCAAGAGCCGACCTAATGTGTCGGCCAACATAGCTTCTCCTGCATGCTTGGAAAAGAAGGGCTGAGCGGTGACTGATGGTGCATTCATGTGGTGTTGAAATAATTGGATTTATTTTCAATTTCCTTTATTGCAAAAAGAAGAATAAAGTGTAAATGGGACATAAAAAAGTATAGAAAACAGCGTACAAATATAAGACACAAATAATAACAATTTTGCCAGGGGTAGTCTGTTTCATATATACATATTAAAAGAGGACCATGTG
This sequence comes from Micropterus salmoides, assembly GCF_014851395.1. Classification (NCBI taxonomy): domain Eukaryota; kingdom Metazoa; phylum Chordata; class Actinopteri; order Centrarchiformes; family Centrarchidae; genus Micropterus; species Micropterus salmoides. Next base: position 29,400 of record NW_024042946.1, on the reverse strand, counting down.
TTGAAAGTTTTCACAACCTTTTTGTTGTTGGATTTAGAAATTAAATTGCTCTGATAATGCTAATCTAACACATCTTTGTAGTTATGTTGATTCAACATTCCGACATAAGAGCGCATGAACACACCAGAAGTCGGAAGAACGACTTCACAACTCGGGAAATGGGACCATCCGAGGAGCACGTGAATGCACAGTGAGCCGTTGGTTGAAAACCGCCACCCTCACCACGAGATGCTACTAAAACTTACACACTGAACCTTTAAACATGAATGCATCACAGAAACAAAATGTCATTTTAACTTCTTTAAATTTGTAGTGAAACCTGTTTGTTGCCATGGTTCAGCAGTGATGACTGCCTTATGCCAAGGTTACTGAGCTCAGCAGATGAGAAAAGAAACACTTTCATCTTTCAGCCCCGTTGGGTCTGGACGCCATGGTACATTTGTGGCCGAGGCTACGTCTGTACGCTTTTCCCCCAGTCACTCTGCTCCCGGGGGTTCTGGAGCGGGTACGCCAGGACAATGTCGGCCTACTGCTCGTAGCCCCGTTCTGGCCAACCCTGGTGTGGTTCTCGGACATCATGATCGCTCCTGGACAGCCCGCCGTGGCGGGTCCCTCTGAGGAGAGACCTGCTGCCCCAGGCGCAGGGCCGGGTTCTTCACCCTTGCCCGCCATATGGCGACTGTGGGTCTGGCCCCTGAGGGGGCACAGTACCTAGAGTTCGGGTCTAACAGCCGGAGCAGACAAGACCCTCCTCAGCTCCAGGGCCCCGTCCACACGGATCCTCCGTGGTGCCCGGAGGATGAGACCTGCGACTCGGTCCAAGGTTCCCACTTGGGATCTGGCGGTGGTTCTTGGGGCGTTGGCTGAGGCCCCCTTCAAACCCCTGGAGTCAGCTGAGGCTAAGCACTTGACCCTCAAGATGGCCTTTCTCCTTGCTATCACCTCTCTGAGGAGGGTGGGGGATCTCCAAGCGCTTTCGGTTTCCCCGCAAGCCTGGAGTTTGCCCCGGGGAATATTAGGGCTATCCTGCACCCTCGTCCAGGATACATCCCTAAAGTGCCTTCTTGTGCGGCAGGGTCCACCGTGCTGCAGGCATTTCATCCTCCACCTCATGTGACGGCGGAGGGCGGGAGACTTCATCTGCTCTGCCCTGTCAGAGCACTGATTGTTTCAGAGCCAAAGCCAACACCTGTCTGATTCCAACACCAACAATCTGGTCGATCACTTCAATCATATCTGCTTGTCATCACTAAATATTACTGCTCCTCTAAAGGTTAGGCCTGCGTCTAAAGCTAGTAAGCAACCCTGGATAAATGACAGCATTCGCAGCCTAAAAAGGGAATGCAGGAAAGCAGAGCACAGATGGAAGAAATCCAGTCTCCAAGTCCATTACCTCAGTCTGAAGGATTTATTAATTAACTACAATAACATGGTTAAGGATGCGAGAACACAATTTTTCTGAACTCATTACTACACATAAACACAATCACAGGTTTCTGTTTAAGACTGTTGATCAGCTGGTAAACCCAACCCCTCCTTGTGCCTCAGCTGGAAGTAATGATGACTGTGAATTGTTTTTATCTTATTTTACCAATAAGGTGGTGTCAATCAGAGCCTCTATTACCCCCACTGCCTCTTACTCAGAGGTTCCTCACCAGCAACAAGAGAGTTTTAACCAGTTTTATCCCATCGACTTGTCTGAGCTTTTAAAAACAGTATCACAAATGAGAGTGTCCTCCGGCCCACTTGATATAATACCTACAAAATTTTTACTGAAAGTAATAGATTCTGTTTGGCCCCATTTGATCTCTGTTTTCAACAGCTCCCTATCTACTGGTTGTGTCCCTGATTATTTTAAAACAGCTTGCGTGAACCCACTTTTAAAGAAACCTGGTTTAGATCCCTCCCTCCCACATAATTTTAGACCAATTTCAAAACTACCTTTTATTGCAAAGATTCTAGAAAGAATTGTGTCCAAACAGCTGCTCACTGTACTGGAAAATAACAAAATATTTGAAAAGTTTCAGTCTGGTTTTAGGAAGTACCACAGCACTGAGACTGCCCTGCTTAAAGTCACCAATGACCTTTTAATGTCTGCTGATGAAGGCATGTGCTCAGTCCTGGTATTTTAACAGAAGCAGTAAGTCTGTGCTACATGTTGTTCTTCACATCTGCCCTCTCTGTCCTGCTCTGCCATCTTTGGTTATGAAGGTTAATGGTGCTGATGTGTGTTCATATTTTATTTTAACTGGAAATAGCTGAAAAAGCTGTGATCCAGTGAGAGGCTGAGGTCAAAGGTGATGACCGATACCTTTCAAATTCACTGTTCCAGTTTGGGTCTTTTTATTAATTGGCAAACCAGACAAGACAATGGGATTATAATGAGATATGGATGAATGGAGAGAAGCTGTGATGGAGAAATTTATTTGATTTGCACTAAGATATTTTTAATCATTGAACTTGTAGTGATACATGTTCATAGGTGGTTAGTTCAAACATGTTGAAATGTTCAATCTATTTGATGAAAGTGTGTGTGTGTGTGTGTGTGTGTGTGTGTCCTCAGTGAAGTGTATCAGTCTCTGCAGTAGCTTCCAGCTGCAGCAGTCAGTTCAGTTTCTGTTCAGTCTGACTGAGGGAGGTTTTTGTACGACGCTTTTTCACTGTGTGAACACATATGGACTGTGATAACTCTGACAGTAGTAAACTGCAGCATCTTCAGTCTGGACTCCACTGATGGTCAGAGTGAAGTCAGAGTTTGATCCACTGCCTGTAAAACGACCAGGAATCCCTGATGCTCGAGTGCTAGCATAGTAAATGAGTCGTTTAGGTGTTTCTCCATCTCTCTGTTGGTACCAGGCTAAACAGTGGTTGTTGTTATAAACATAAACATTCTGACTGGTCCTACATCTGATGGAGACGGAGCCTCCCAGAGCAGAGCTCACTGCTCCAGGCTGAGTCACTGTGACCTGGCCTCTGGACTCTGAGGATACAGAGACAAAAACATAAAGCAGCGTCATGGTTTTGTGGGCTTCATTTCAGAGGGACGGATGTTCATAGAGGAGAGGAGTTTGATTCTCTGGACTTTACCTGTGAAGCAGCAGCAGAGGAGAGTCCAGATGAGGACGCAGATCAAAGTCATGTTTTTGATGAGGAGGATTTCTGTGGCTTCTGTTGTCATGAAGGACAGCTGTCAGTCATCCAGTGTTCAACTCTCAGGACTATAAACTCTCCCGGAGCACTGGAGCATGGTGCTGCTGATGCAAAGTGGCTCTCTATGGAAATGCTCTGACTGACTCCAGCAGGGACTTGGATTACTCTGATGATGCTGTTTATCTATGGATCAATCAATTTCCCTGAGTATTGATAAGACATTTTCAAAAAACCTCTTTTATATGATTTTGGTTTTATGCTTCTAGACAACAGAGTTATTTCAGCTAATTGCTAGAGAATAAAATGTAAATTTAATTTAAAATTAACTAGTGCTGGGCAACAATAAATTGTTAATCGTGATTAATCGCATTGTTACACACAAAATTGAATCATGAATTCTAAAGTAGTGTATTGCTTGACTTAAATGTACTGCTACATACACAAAAATGCAAAAACATGTGGTTTGCAAAGAGCTTTTTACCAGCAGTATTCCCTTTACACAGCAGCAATAAAATATTTCTTGTAAATCTCAACTTAAACATTAATGTAATCAAATCAATTATTAAACCACAACTATTTACCACTGCCAGGGAATTACCTTTTATCTAGCTTGTTAAAACAAGTTACCATCAGAGTCCAGTATTCTTGGGATTGGGAACATAGAAACAGTCTATGTTCAGTAGAAAGTGTCCCTGTTACAGTGAGGTGAAGTGGTCGAGCACAAGGTGTACTGGGGTTCCCGTGAAACTGTCGTGGTCTTGCTCGCCTCACGCACACGCCCGCCTGCTGCCAAAGTTGAATTGTCTTGAATTTTTTGTACGTGACGCGCAGCACAAATCATTGGAAGAGAGACTGATCCTCGCTGTTTGTGAGTTTCCAGAATCTAAATAGTTATCAGGACATCAACAGGAGGGAATTCACATGGCAGAGCATCCCCGCAAAACTAAATGCAGGCCTATCAGGTAAAGTTAGCCTGTGTATAATTTTAATTTAAGTTAAAGGCTACGGCTGTGTAGCGCACAGAGGCCGTTGCCATGGTTACTATCCATAGAGCGCCTGCCGTTCACTCGCAGAGAGCTGTCTCCCTGTCTGTTCACCTGAGAACCTGCCGAAGCCTCTCTGCTGCTTGTTTGGGTTATTTTGCAGGCTGATCAACATCCCACCTCTCCTGTGACCCATGGTTTGATTGTAGGCCTATGTGTATTCAGAGCCAGTGAGCAACGGACTTTCAAAATAATAATTTAAAAATCTATCGCCGTTAATTAATGAATGCTTTAACGCGATAATAATATGTTAAGGCAGCCCTAAAGTTAACATATTAAATTTAAACAATCAGAGACTATTTTTGGTGAGTTTGTTTGTGACAAAGTCTTCCTTCACCATGGAGGCTAACTCAGAGCAGCTTAACTAAACTGTTCTTCACACAATCCTGTCAAAATGAAATTTAATCAACTTGGAAGTGGAGAATTTATAAAACTTCAATCTCAATGTAAAAATGCTTAGATTAGTTAATTTTAAAATGCTCTCCACAATAATGGCTGTTGTTGTAATTAAATACAATTCACTTTCTTCATGTAAAATTGAAGTGAAGTGATACAGCTGAGCAGTGATACCTGTGTGATTGAATTTGCACTTGAACAGTAACGATGTTTAAACTGTATCTAGTAGTTCAACTCATCATTATAGCTGTTAATGTAAGTGAAGAAACACTTTGAAATCCAGATGAAGAACATCTGATTGTTGTCAGTTAATTTCTGTTTTGGTTTCCACTGAATAAATTATTGTACAGTCAAGTTTTTGATGATCTTGATAAGAAAGTTTGTTATTTATTTCCACTGTAGTTTAATATATTTCAGGTCGTTCTGTATGATGATTCTCTCTGTGCTGATTTGCATGAGAGGCTTCTTAAAGGGAAGTGAAAAAAATTGTGAGTGAGTGACTGGTGGAGCAGAAAAAACATCTGACAGAAACTCCTTAAAGGAGAAAATCAGCTCTCACACAGCAAAGGTGTCCTCTAAGCTGATTGGTGTCTCCTAGGTGATGTCCGTCCCACCCTGACGGTGCTGCCCCCCTCCAGTGAGGAGCTGCAGCAGGGGAAGGCCACGCTCATGTGCCTGGCCAACAAGGGCTTCCCCTCAGACTGGAGTCTGGCCTGGAAGGTGGACGGCAGCAGCAGCAGCAGCAGCTGGGAGGAGAGCAGGAGCCCCGGGGTGCTGGAGAAGGACGGCCGCTACAGCTGGAGCAGCACCCTGAGGCTCCCTGCAGACCAGTGGAGGAAGGTGGGCTCTGTGACCTGTGAGGCCACCCAGGGCTCCCAGGCTCTGGTCTCAGAGACACTGAGGAGAGACCAGTGTTCCCAGTCCTGACCTGACTCACTGGGACTCTGTTACTGGTTTTACTCTGCTACTGCTCTCAGTCTGAATTGATCAAAGATCTCTCCCTCTCTTTCTCTTTCCTTCCCTAACTCACTCTCTTATTACATGTTTCATTGATAAATTTAGTTTTTGTTGTTGTCATTTCAATTGTTTCATTAAAATAAAGACGAGTTCATCAAAGCTGTTGTTTTCAATTCATGTTATGGTGAAAGTTACAGTTTTGCTGTTTTGATAGTTCCATTAAATCCAGAAAGGTTATAAATGTACAAATATATTTGAGATTGTTTCTATTGTTTGGAAATGTCTTGAAATTATAAAATAATTTAAAGCATGCGTAATGCGTAAAATACGTAATATTTTGAGAGCAATTAATCAGATAATCATTAATGTAACATTAATGCAACAAAGACATTATTTGTTCAAGATTCCTTAAAGCTAGACCGTAGAAACTGCTTCATTACACAAACTGCAAATTAGATTTTTGGTGACAACAAAGATAATTTTTAAACTATTTCAAGGTATATCAGGATTAAAATATGTGGCTTATAAATGAATTGTACTATCGGTAAAAACTCTCATGTTGAAATGGGTTTAGAAATGTCCTGAAAGTTTCATGAATCTGGTTAAACTAAAAAGTCTATGATGAATTTGTGGCATTTCAATTATGAGGTAAGTTATTATCAGCATATTATATCACAATAGTATCAGAATCAGTAGTTTGATCTCAAAATACAACATGTGTGTTTAAGTTTGTTGAAAACTAAACTGTGTGACTTCAATATAAAACTTATGAATTTCAAGTTACATTTTATTTATTTTAAATCTAATCTATAAAGGAAACATGAAAATTCATGCCAGATCAAAACTAGTTTTAATGTGTTGGACTTATTGTCAGTAAATTACTAAAGGGTTTCTATAACTCTGCAGCTGTTGATTCAGATCAGTTCCTCTCCAGCTGCGAGATGTTTTTGTACGACGTTGTATCACTGTGTGAACGGACGGCTGTAATCCTGCTGACAGTAATAAACTCCTGCATCATCAGTCTGGACTCCTCTGATGGTCAAAGTGAAGTCAGTTCCAGACTGACTCCCACTGAAACGGCGAAGGGTTATTGAGACAAATCCAGTTTGGAGAAAGATGATCAACATCCAAACAGAAGAGTCTCATTTCTTTAACATGGAGAACAGATGGAAGAAGGTAAATGCTGCTTGTTTCAGTGTTTCTCCATCACAGCAGAACATCATTGTGGTGAACCTGGTTGCATCCTGAAGCAAAGTTTTCAGAAGAGAGTCTCACCCTGAACAAGGAGCCCCAGGGTGGCCAGCAGTAGAATCAGTGACATCATCATTGTGCTGCCGGCGTGTCAGTGGCTCTGAAAGGCCTGGACAGCCACTGATCAACACTGGCCTCTTAACGGCTGGGAGAAGAGAGGCAGGACACATATGCAAACACACAGAGTCAGTGAGCTGTAGCTGTCCTCAACATATCATGGTGTTTCCCCCTCAGTGCTGAGAGCGTTGATCTACATATTTACATATTTACATGTAGACGATACTGAAAACTTCCTCTACATGTAATATGGTAATATGGTGTTTTAGACAGTTATTACTGACATTAATATCAATGTTGGTTTGACATCTTTAGGTGTCTGTAATATGGAAAGTTCTTTAAGTAAAGTAGTGTTGGGTGTTTGAGGGGATTCTGAGGCCGACGATCTCAGAGAGCTTCCTCGAGAAACTCCAACCAGAAAACATGGAAGTCATCATCAGTTACATTACTGTTTTTATCACATGATCTTCCTCAGCAGATGGAGTTCACCCAGCTGTCATGGAATATTTTAACTTTGAGGCCAACGTGATCATCCATCCATCGTCAACCGCTAATCCTCCGTACAGGGTCGTGGGGGCTGGAGCGAATCCCAGCTGACATCGGGCGAAAGGCGGGGTACAACCTGGAAAGGTCGCCAGTCCATCGCAGGGCCAACGTGGACATGAAGTCCTAAAAATGCAGAGAAATAGGAATTTGAAAATCTACATTTTCCTGAAAACTGGGTGACTCCATCTGCTAAGAAAGATCATGAGATGTGATTGAAAGCTCCACAACAGTTAGTGGATGGATGTTGTGGGGAGTTTTTGTTTTGCCATTTCCACGGTTAAGAATAAACATTTAGTCTCAGTGTATTTGTGGAGTTTTGATTTGCATGTTGGAGAAAATGTGTTATTGGATATTGTTTTTATACAGTACATGCAGATATAGTTATATCAAGAAGGTTACTTCTTTTTTTTGAATTTTTATGAAGTTGATGATTGAAGTTTATATATTTAAAACACTATTTTGTGCTTTCATGGATGTACTGGTTTTGTTTGGGCAGTCCCTGATCCTGAATGTTTCTGATGTCGATCTGTGTCTTCATATTTTCAATTAAATGTATATATTTGAAATTGCTTTAATCCCGTATGAGGCTGAGGTCAAAGGTCATGACCAAGACTTTTCTTATCTGCTTTCCCAGGCTGGCTACTCTGGATTATTTGGCAAATCAGAAAAGACAGTGGGATTATAAAAAGACATGAATGGATGGACAAAGTAATTTGATTTAATATTTTTTGTAGTATTATTTTGCTACATGTTCATTGGTGGTTAAAGCAAAAGTTGTGAAATCTTCAACCTCATGGATGACGTGTGTGTGTGTTTGTGTGTGTGTGTGTCCTCAGTGAAGTGTATCAGTCTCTGCAGTAGCTTCCAGCTGCAGCAGTCATTTCAGTTTCTGTTCAGTTTGACTGAGGGAGGTTTTTGTACGACGCTTTTTCACTGTGTGAACAACCACTGACTGTTGATGTTATGTTCACTCTGACAGTAGTAAACTGCTGCATCTTCAGTCTGGACTCCACTGATGGTCAGAGTGAAGTCAGAGTTTGATCCACTGCCTGTAAAACGATCTGGAATCCCTGATGCTCGAGTGCTAGCATAGTAAATGAGGAGTTTGGGAGTTTCTCCATCTCTCTGTTGGTACCAGTGTAAATAGCTCCCACCATAAACATCCTGACTGGTCCTACATCTGATGGAGACGGAGCCTCCCAGAGCAGAGCTCACTGCTCCAGGCTGAGTCACTGTGACCTGGCCTCTGGACTCTGAGGATACAGAGACAAAAACATAAAGCAGCGTCATGGTTTTGTCGGCTTCATTTCAGAGGGACGGATGTTCATAGAGGAGAGGAGTTTGATTCTCTGGACTTTACCTGTGAAGCAGCAGCAGAGGAGAGTCCAGATGAGGACGCAGATCAAAGTCATGTTTTTGATGAGGAGGATTTCTGTGGCTTCTGTTGTCATGAAGGACAGCTGTCAGTCATCCAGTGTTCAACTCTCAGGACTATAAACTCTCCCAGAGCACTGGAGCATGGTGCTGCTGATGCAAAGTGGCTCTCTATGGAAATGCTTTGACTAACTCCAGTTAGTTATACTATATTTTAATATGGTATAGTAAAAATACTATGATCATAACAAACCAACTTCTGCCAGTACAAATCATCTTTTCAGCACCATTATTTTGCTCTGTATAGCAATTTAAGAGACAGTAAATGCTTTTCTTTTATTCTAACAGAGTTAATGCACATCTCTGCCATCTAATGTTGTGTCACTACCAGAGCAGATAACAGGTAGGGGTTACACAGAACTATCAATCGTCTGCTGTGCTGTAGAGACACATTTATACAGATGTGCAACCGCAGCTTTAAAATTTTTTATCTTCTTCATATCACATTTATTTTCCTTTCACAGGTTGATATTCATTGTTTACTCTTCTGTTTGTTCCTTAATGTTTCATTCAACACTTGATTTGCTGTCATCAATTGAGTTATTCTTAAATGTTTTTATGGTAACACATGTGGCATTTAAACAAATTTGAAAAGTTGAACGAATATTGTTTGGAAGATTCCAAAGGAAATTTAGAGATCGCTGTTTCTTGTTTATATCTGTGTCATTCTATGATACACACGTTCATTTTGTACAGTATGACGTTGCTGGACCACAAAGTCCAATAACACGGTTGCTGAATGTAAAATTTACTACAGTTTCCTCCATTATAAAGTTGTAGCTGTTATTTGCCACAGTAATAAGGATTTGTACATTCTTCTTGTGTTAGCTCCTGTCTCCAGAGACAATAGAGCCAATGTTGTATTCCCCAACATAGTTCTGAGACTGACAACATTAAGTGGAGAGAGTTTGTGCTGAGATTGTATTTCTGATTCCAAGTTCAAGAAAGAACTTTAAATGTCAATGTATTTGTTGAATTTTTTGTTGCATATAAAAAAAATGCTTTGTATTCAGTAATAGTAATGTGTAGATGTAGTCAGATGACGTACGTATTCATGATTTTTTAATAATTCCAATTGATATTTAGCTGTTCTTTACACAACTGTCACATCCCCGGCTTGTCTAGGGGCGTGGGACTAACAAAGAGAAATAAACCGGGTGGAAAAAACCATGGGTGACCCAAAACACGTCAAGTTAATGTATTTATTTCAAATTAGTAACAAAAAAAGGTGTTTAACAACTTAAAGCGATCTTTCATCCTATCAGAGATGATATGGGGTTTGTTATGTAAAGTAAATTAATTAACAAGATATTCAGCGAAAAATATGCAACACAATACACGGTCTCTACGGCTCCCAAAGTGCTGGTGAGGCACATGTGGAGATCGCCGCTCCTCTCACTACACCGGCTTCCAGTTGGTCGTGAACACCGGGCCGACGGCTGCCACCGCAGAGTCACCAGACATACAGCGCGAGAAGGAGTTAAGATCACGTCCCGCTACGGACCACACAATAAACCACACAGTAAGTCATACAGTCTAACACGAGCAGCCAAGGAAGAGTGAGAGTCAGAGCACTTCACTGGCTCAGCTTGAAACCCACTGATGGCCGCTGACCAGCTCCAGCTGCGGGATTTACGCAGCGCCAGGCTCAAGGCCCAGGTACAGACCTGCAGAAAAGAGACAGAGACACCCACAGCAACACAAGCACAACCCACAGACCTCACGGGTCGTAACAACATTTTTATATTTGAAATAATATTTTGTGAGTTGAGGGAGTTTTGTTTGGACCATTTTTTACCATGAAGGTGTCTGATGCTGATCTGTCTTCATATTTCCTTTAAACTGGAGCCAGAATGAGATAGAGGTCAAAGGTCATGGCCAAGCACAATAGCTGTTAAAGGAACAATGGTGACATTTTCAGTCCACTTAATGAAATTTTGTATGTGTTGAGTTGTGCGTGTGTGTGTTTGTGTGTGTGTGTGTGTGTGTCCTCAGTGAAGTGTATCAGTCTCTGCAGTAGCTTCCAGCTGCAGCAGTCACTTCAGTTTCTGTTCAGTCTGACTGAGGGAGGTTTTTGTACGACGCTTTTCCACTGTGTGAACAACCACTGACTGTTGATAACATGATAACTCAGACAGTAGTAAACTGCTGCATCTTCAGTCTGGACTCCACTGATGGTCAGAGTGAAGTCAGAGTTTGATCCACTGCCTGTAAAACGACCTGGAATCCCTGATGCTCGAGTGCTAGCAAAGTAAATGAGGAGTTTATGAGTTTCTCCATCTCTCTGTTGGTACCAGTGTAAACGGTTAGAGCTATATACATTCTGACTGGTCCTACATCTGATGGAGACGGAGCCTCCCAGAGCAGAGCTCACTGCTCCAGGCTGAGTCACTGTGACCTGGCCTCTGGACTCTGAGGATACAGAGACAAAAACATAAAGCAGCGTCATGGTTTCGTGAGCTTCATTTCAGAGGGACGGATGTTCATAGAGGAGAGGAGTTTGATTCTCTGGACTTTACCTGTGAAGCAGCAGCAGAGGAGAGTCCAGATGAGGACGCAGGTCAAAGTCATGTTTTTGATGAGGAGGATTTCTGTGGCTTCTGTTGTCATGAAGGACAGCTGTCAGTCATCCAGTGTTCAACTCTCAGGACTATAAACTCTCCCAGAGCACTGGAGCATGGTGCTGCTGATGCAAAGTGGCTCTCTATGGAAATGCTCTGACTGACTCCAGCAGGGACTTGATTACTCTGATGATGCTGTTTATCAATGGATCAATCAGTTTATCAGAGTATTCATCTCAAATGGTTTAAAATCTTTTTTACAGGTTTCATGCTACAAGATATATTTTGTTTCAAAATATCTTCTGCCTAAATTTCCAAAGAAAAAATATAGAAATTAAATTTAACATTAATATATCTAACTAAAACATCCATTCTGGAAATTTGTGTGACTGTCTTAATTTTACATCTCAGCTGATAAAATATTACAATCAGAGACTATTTTTGGTGAGTTTGTTTGTGTCAAAATCAGAGAGCCGTGTCTCTCTACAGTGAGAGGTTTTTGTACGGCGGCTCAATGAGTTTGTATCACTGTGGTTGACTTTTGGTGGAGGAACCAGACTGGATGTTGGAAGTAAGTCAAACATTTAACAAACTTTTATTGACTTGTTGTTTTTTTCTTTTATATTCAGCATGCCAAAAAACCTTTTGAATGTCCATATTAATGTATAATGTTTAATCTAATACTTTGCACTAGGAAACAAAGTTCCCTTCACCAAAAAAAACTCAACTCATTGCAATGAAATATTACATATTAGCAAAAGGGAAAATGATTTCCATCTTTACTGGTTAAGTTGTATCTTGAGAGGTTGTAGCTTTAGTTCTGCCTGAAAAGGTCTACAGTGAGGGTTTTTTGTAGTGCAGCTCAATGTGTTTTTCTCACTGTGGTTGACTTTTATTGATATTTTAAATTCAGCTTTTGAATGTTTGATGGAGATAAATATATTTAGTTTGTTTCAGTGATTGGGTTTTTATTTCTCCTCATTTACCAGCAGCTTTACTAAACATTTCTTTACACATTACTCACACTGAAATTCAAACAGCTTGAAGTGGAGAACAGATAAATAATAACAATAATAACTTTAGTTATGATTAAATACAACCCCGCGACCCTGTACGCAGGATAAGCGGTTGATGATGGATGGATGATTAAATACAATTCACTTTCTCCACGTAAAATTGAACAGAGGAAATATAAAAATGGGTGTTTCAAAATGTTGCATATTGTGTATTTGGTTCACCTCATCATTAAAGCTGTAAGTTTAGAAACACTTTGGTAATGATTGAAATCTGGATGAAGAACATTTGATTGTTGTCAATTAGTTTGATATATTTCAGGTCGTTCTGTATGATGATTCTCTCTGTGCTGATTTGCATGAGAGGCTTCTTAAAGGGAAGTGAAACAATGTGTGAGAGAGTGACTGGTGGAGCAGAAAAAACATCTGACAGAAACTCCTTAAAGGAGAAAATCAGCTCTCACACAGCAAAGGTGTCCTCTAAGCTGATTGGTGTCTCCTAGGTGATGTCCGTCCCACCCTGACGGTGCTGCCCCCCTCCAGTGAGGAGCTGCAGCAGGGGAAGGCCACGCTCATGTGCCTGGCCAACAAGGGCTTCCCCTCAGACTGGAGTCTGGCCTGGAAGGTGGACGGCAGCAGCAGCAGCAGCAGCTGGGAGGAGAGCAGGAGCCCCGGGGTGCTGGAGAAGGACGGCCGCTACAGCTGGAGCAGCACCCTGAGGCTCCCTGCAGACCAGTGGAGGAAGGTGGGCTCTGTGACCTGTGAGGCCACCCAGGGCTCCCAGGCTCTGGTCTCAGAGACAATGAGGAGAGACCAGTGTTCCCAGTCCTGACCTGACTCACTGGGACTCTGCTACTAGTTTTAATCTGCTTTCTGTAACTCTGTCTCTCTCAGACAAAAGTTTTAAATAATACTATTTTCTTATTCATAGTCACGCTGACTCTATAATCTTTTTCAGATAATAAAGATAGTTTTGTTCAAATCAAAATGTTTCTGAGGATATTATTATTTAAACAGAAGTATTATTCTTTTTAAAATTAAAATTATTAAACTACTGTCAGAGCTTATTAATAGACATTTTCTAGGCTTTAATTTTAATTTTATTAAAAATGTCTGAAATCATAAAACTACATAAGTACAGCATGATAATGTTTTCATTTTTCAATGTTATAATAAAGCATATTTATGTGGATAAGAAAGATAAGTGAAAGTCCTGTTCAAAATTACCTTTACATAACTGTAAAACAGAATATATATTGTTTTACAGCACAGGAAAAGAATAACAGGAAATATCAGCATAAATGGATATAACATTCAGGCAATCTGAAACAAAAAAGTATTTTAGTAACATCTCAAGCACAAATGTAAAAAAAAAGATGAAGATGATTTCTAATGGGTTACTATTTATAAAGTGGATTAAATTTCATTATTAAACATTTAGTTTCTGAGTTTTATAGTACAATTTCATTTGTAGTGATTTACTTTTGCACTGAGTTTTGTGTTGAATTTATTTAAAAGAGTAAGAATTGTCATCTGTATGAACTGTCTAATGACACAGTTGACATCAGTTGACTAAAAGTTAGAGAAGTTGTAGAGAAATGTATTCTTCACCCAAAATCATGATCAATAAATGCAGTACTGTTATGTTTGAAATGTTATTAATTTACACATAATTATAAGAAATATTTTTGTCATGTCTTATGTTTAATTTTCTGTGCAGCTGTTGATTCAGATCAGTTCCTCTCCAGCTGCGAGAGGTTTTTGTATGACGTTGTATCACTGTGTGAGTGGGAAGCTGTTATGCTGCTGACAGTAATAAACTCCTGTATCTTCAGTCTGAACTCCTCTGATGGTCAAAGTGAAGTCAGTCTGTTGGGCTGTTGCACTGAAACGATCTGAAACTCCAGGCTGACGAGCTGTAGTATCATAAATGAGGAGTTTTGGAGCTTCTCCAGCTTTCTGATGGTACCAGTTAATGTCATCACCTATAAGTGTACTGGCTTTACATCTGAGAGAGACAGTCTGTCCTGGAACAACAGACTGAGCTCCAGGAGACTGAGTCAGGATGATTTCTCCTGATGAATCTGGAAAACGAGGAGAAAAAAAAAAAGAGGAGAAGGGTTATTGAGACAAATCCAGTTTGGAGAAAGATGATCAACATCCAAACAGAAGAGTCTCATTTCTTTAACATGGAGAACAGATGGAAGAAGGTAAATGCTGCTTGTTTCAGTGTTTCTCCATCACAGCAGAACATCATTGTGGTGAACCTGGTTGCATCCTGAAGCAAAGTTTTCAGAAGAGAGTCTCACCCTGAACAAGGAGCCCCAGGGTGGCCAGCAGTAGAATCAGTGACATCATCATTGTGCTGCCGGCGTGTCAGTGGCTCTGAAAGGCCTGGACAGCCACTGATCAACACTGGCCTCTTAACGGCTGGGAGCAGAGAGGCAGGACACATATGCAAACACACAGAGTCAGTGAGCTGTAGCTGTCCTCAACATATCATGGTGTTTCCCCCTCAGTGCTGAGAGCGTTGATCTACATATTTACATATTTACATGTAGACGATCCTGAGAACATGTCATTTTCAGTAACTTATACATGTAATATGGTAATATGGTGTTTTAGACCATGATTAGTGACATTAATATCAATGTTGGTTTGACATATTTAGGTGTCTGTAATATGGAAATTTCTTTAAGTAAAGTAGTGTTGGGTGTTTGAGGGGATGCTGAGGCCGACGATCTCAGAGAGCTTCCTCGAGAAACTCCAACCAGAAAACATGGAAGTCATCATCAGTTACATTACTGTTTTTATGACATGATCTTCCTCAGCAGATGGAGTTCACCCAGCTGTCATGGAATATTTTAACTTTGAAGCCAACGTGGACATGAAGTCCTAAAAATGCTCAGAGGAATGTGAATTTGAAAATCTGCATTTCAATGAAAACTGGGTAACTCCATCTGCTAAGAAAGATCATGTGATGTGATTGAAAGCTCCACAACAGTTAGTGGATTGTAGTGAACAACGGTGTGGATTTGTGCATTTTACATTGAATAAATTTGGAGCTACCCTAAATTCCTTTCTCCTCCCCAGAGAAGAAGGGGAGGGGTCAAAGTTGCTTTCTCTAAGTGCTATCCCGACCATAAAACTGGCACCTTTTTGATTCCGAAGCTGATAACGCGGGGCCTGACTGTTAAACTGACAAAGGGACACGAGCCAGCCATTGGCATCTCCCTGAACAGCCTATCAAAACTGGCCCCCCACACACGTTTCCGTGGCAACTGACCTTATTCTTTGTTTTATTACCACATCAAAGGGATACTCCTTGTCTCACCTAAGTATGACATTGTCCAGGACAGCTGAACTTTCAATGTAAAAGGACTGCAGTCTCCAAAAGACTCAAAGCATCTAATTAAATTTAATTAAATCTTTAGTTACCTGAATATGTTTGCCTCTATTTGAGTAGTTATGTTAACTGTTGTTGCTATCTGTTGTTGATATTAGTGCTGAAAAGAAGTTACTTGTGCAATGTTTTTATTTTCAGCAAGACACTCCTTCATCTAATGTAATCCAAGCTTTCCTCGTGTAACCTGAGCTCCCCCAAGTGGGCGAAATAAGTATTACATGCCCTCGTCGGAAATGCCGTTAAATGTATAAATATCCTGACCACTAATGTGACAATTGTTTCCTGTTACCAAATGCTTAGAACGGTACAACCGTTCAACCATTGAGGTTCGATTGTGGAAAATATTTGATTATAATACGTGCAAATAGATTTCTTTTCTTTAGACATTAAGTTTAGAAAGGCAGTCCCTTGGGAAACCTGAGACGCCCCCTGGGGAACCACGCCCCAGGCAACAAAAGAGCGACACGCGACCTCGCTTCTGGCTCTCTCTTCTCTTCGCTGTTCGCTCTTCCACCCTGCTCGGCCCTCTGGACGTTTCGGCACGAGCAGCGTGCCTCGCCAGGCAACGCCCAGACTCGGCCAGCGAAACAAACAGGCCCTTTGTTTGCCTGAAGCTACACACCTGAAGTGCCGCGACATCGATCTGCCTTCAGTTTGTTTTAATTTCTTTATTTCTTTTGTTTGTTAAAGTTATCAGTCCGTTAAGTTACACTGGACTAATTCAGGAACGACCGAGTTCCATTTTAAGCCTTTTTCGTCGAGCCAACTTCACCGAGGTCAGACCAAGCCACGTGGTCTCGCCAGTGACAACGAAGGAAACCTGAAAACAGCCGAATTGCCAGACGGAGGAGGCGTTTTCAATCAGACATGGAGAACCCTGGAGAATCCCTAGCAAAAAGCCAGGATCGGCAGCTAGCGTGGGACCCGTGCAACAGGCCAAAAGCAGGCTGTCGACAAGCAGTAAGACTTAACACACGTCCTGTGATCAGAATGTCGATTTAACTCCTAAACTATAGCATTAGTTTACTTTCATTAGCTCTTCTATGCCGTATGAGTCAAATGCTTCCCACAACCGAACCTCCAGGCTCATTATTCAGCTAATGTTTATGTTCCCTGTATCCAACCATCTTTTTATCACCTTAGTTAGAGAATAAATTCACTGCAATATAATCAAGAGCTGTGTGTGTTGCCTATTTATAGTTCCTGCCAAGAGAATTGACCCTTTAGATATGAGACTGACTGACTGATTTAAGATAATTGAGCGATTATTAACTAACTGATCACTAGTAATAATTGTATAATTATTCAAAACTACCTAGAGGTCCGGAGACTCTAGGTTTATAACAACTCCGGTGGTGCCCTTAACGAGGAAATAAATAAATTTTGATTTTTATGAATAAAAATAAATAATTGGGTATCAATTCTTATAAATTTATTTAAATGCATAACTAATAAATTTAGGTCTACTACATAATGGAGGCTGTCGTGTGAAGCCTTGTGACATACTATAATAGACTATACACACAGCCCTGATGCAGAGAAATTATTATTGAGTCCCAGAAAAATTTTCCCTCCAAAATTTTGCCACTGAAATAATTATCGCCCAGTAAATTGCTCCATAGAAACTCTCCTGTCTTCCCTCTTAACTTAACGTTAGTGATGAAAGTGTGTGTGAGTTTTGACCATGTTCTTTGTTGTTAATGAAATGCTTTGTGCAACTTGTTTGGCCGCCGGGCCATTGTTCTTTGTTGTTCAGTACAGAGCTGTAGTGAGCTGAGCTATGAAGACCGAGCTAATGTTAAACTGAATGCATTCCTGTAACGTTACCATTTGAGAAATCTGAGCTAAAGCTACATACAATCTCTGATGACGAGCAGATGAAATGCCCTTTTGGTTGAGAGAAACTTAACCGATATTGATAATTTTAAGGCCTAATAAGAGGCAGACAGATTACAGTTGCGCTGTGCCAATGTGATTTGTTAGCGGCTATAAATAACAGTCTGACGCGCTGAGCCGTGGGTTGTTATGTTATATGAAAAACTCCGGTAATCTGTTGAAATTAGCTACTTCAACAAATACAGCTGCCCGGCAGTGGAGTCACAGGCGTGAAGACGCCGAGTTTAGCCTGTAGCGTTGTACCTACCGAGCTAAGTTAACGCTAAATCGCTTGAAATAGCTTGAAAGCAAGCTGAGTCATTGTCTATGAAGATTCTCAGTCATCCAGGTCATAGTTATCCAACGAAGGTTAAAATCAAGGGCAACTGGACTTGGTTGAAGATACTGGAAGACGTTTCGTCCCCAAGCTGAGTCATTGAAACAAAGGAGCGAGTCCTTCCCCCATTTTGAGCGGGACTGGTGTCCGTCAGTGTTCTGATTTACTGCCGTTGCTGCAACAACGGTTTGCTAACTGACGCTTCTTCTTCTACATTGAGAAATAAGCCACGCCCGAGGCGGAGCCACAGCTCCCCTACTGGCTGGCGGAATAAATTGCATGCTCTGCATTAAATCGACTTCAGCGTCATCAGTGGCAGAGATGAGCGTTTGAATCGAGTGAATTAAACCAGACTTTGGTGATAGATCTTGTTAACTTAAGACACATAAACCATTGTGTTGACTCTCAGATTAAATTAATAAGGAGTGCTACTCCTTAAGTGTAGGATAGAGCACAGGCTCTCCTTTTTCCTTGAATAACCTTTAATGATCTATTGGGTGTTTGTTTGTAACAAGGTACTGAGCAGGGACGTGCACAGGGGGGTTGCTCTGGTTGCCCGGGCAACTGCCCGTTTGCCTTTCCTGACTCAAGTTGCCCTTCCGACTCGCCCTTCCGAGAAAAAAATAAAAAAAAATAATCGCGATCGCAAAGCCTCATTCACTTCCATTCGGGAACCGAAAGTGAAAGTCAGTAGGGGAAGGGCAAACTCTGTTTAAGTGGCTGCACTGCTGCAGCGCTGCCTGCACGTCAGTCGATTCTGTTCCCTACCGGAATTCCTGTTTCCTTCCTTTATGCAATCATACTACAACAAATCATGCGTAGTTTTGCCCAGTTACCATACGTGATACGTACCAACAGAAGTGAATACGAGCTAGAAGCGCAACTGAATGTACGGGAAGCCAAAAGGTTAAAAAAGGATTGTATTTTTTTCCGAAATCTAAGCGTTTTTTTATTTAATATTTTATTAGAAGCGAGTTTTCACCATCTGTCAATTCAATCTAGATTATTTATTTTCAAATAAAAAAAGGAAAAAAAATAACAAATAATAATGATTAAAAAAAAATAAACAATAATATAAGGAACTCTTTTTCTCATATGTATTTTGGTGACATTTATATTGTTAATACATTTTGGATACTGTGTTTAGTGCCTTTTTTCAGGTCAGAGCAACTGCCCTTCAAAATTCCTGTGCACGTCCCTGGTACTGAGCCAGTTTGGTACCCTAACCTAGGATTACACTGAGTAGTTCTATTAATTTTGATGCAATCTTTTATTCAAAGATTCGCTTTTCTAATTTTGATCCAGCTGTATTTGAATAAAAGCTTTATTCTCATTACTGCTGCAATATCCCTGATTTTGACTTTGTCATTTTGAAGCCTTTTCTGTAGTGCTATTTTTGATCCTTGCAGGAATAAATAAATACAGAATAACATCTTGATTTGAATTTTGTTAACCTTTTGGACTGATTGGAATTCTGAAACCACATTAAGCTTGATAAGTTGAATTGATAGCTTTCCAACTAGGCTTTCTTTAATCCTTGTTCATTATAAATGTAATTTGGACTCTGACTTTTATAGCAATTGGAATTTGATAACTTGATAACTACCAAAGGGTAATTAAAATCTTCAGTTTAATCAGCTTTGATTTTTTTTTTATTTAATCCACTTTAATCAGCCTGGGGTTTTTGTTAATGTAACTTTGAACTTTGAGTTTATTCTCATTGCCTTTGAACTTTGATTTTAGAAATAATATTTTAATCTCAAATTTTAATTTTTCCAATTTTGAACTTGATTCTAAAATTTATTTTTCTCAAACAATTTTTTTTTCCAACTTTGACTTTGATCATTAAGGACTTTGAGCTTTGATTGTCAAGCTAGTTGTAACATGAACTTTGATTTGATCTATAGCATTTAACTTTAATCCCAAGTGTGATTTAATTTATTTTCCTATTTTTGCTTCACCCTAAATGAATGAATTTTAATTTAAGTCTGACTTGAAAGTCAGCTTTCTCCAACCTGACATTCCCTTTTCTCAACTAGTAAACACACTAGCTGAAACTGTTTAACTGACTGGCTCTGGTCTGCTGTACCAGCTAACACCTGTAGTCCACTTCTGATTTTATTAAACCAAATTGTATAACTGAGTCCATAGATTTGATTTTGATCCTTCTGTTCTTCAGATTCCAACCTTCCAAATTGACTTAAAGGAACATCAACAGCTCCAGGAAGCTATAGAAGCAACACCCATTTATTTTTGTATTTTATGCATATCCTCTGAGTTGACACACTTGTTTGTTGTCTGATTTGGACTCACACCAAAGTCCTTTAACCAAACCACTTGAGCACCTGCCTGTGAACATGGCAGACCCACACTTAATGGCAGCCAGTGGGGGGACCCACTGGAACACTTTGACTCCATCTTGGCCCACATGACCGAGACCATAATACCTGGCTACTCCAGCCAACTACAAGGCACCGATGCGGTGAACCTTGAAACAATTTTTGCAGAGCTGGTAACAACTGCTCTAGCCACTTCCTCAAAGGACAAAGCCTTGTCCCAGATGCTAGGAAAACTAGCTATTGTAATGTCTGCCCAATCTAAGCACACGCACCAGCTTGAACAGCAGCTGGAAAACACCAGGCAGTCACTAAGTGAAGCGGAAGAACGCATCACTGACCTACAGGCTCCTTGCTACCTCCCACAGGAGGGTGGAGTCGATGAGGAGAAAATTGAGCTGCAGAAAAGACCAATCAGCTTGAACACTCACTCTTTCAGCAAGAACAGGAGTTAGAGTGGACTAAAAGTAAAGTTAAAGACACAACTGAATCCTTGACCAATCAGAAACCCTCCTTAGACAAGCAGTGGGGGAAATTAAAGAGCTAAAATTACGAGTAAAGTTTATAGCAAACTTAGAGAAGCTGACCAAAAACGCATGCAAGAAATGCGAAGACAGCTAGAGGATAGGGACAGAGTAACCCAATCCCCGCTACAGCAGGAAAACAAGGAGGAGTTGGCTGATACCAGAAGAGAGTTCCAGCTCTCATGTGAGACAGCCAAACATACTCCCTCCTACAAAACACTCCCACCAGAGAGAGACAAGGCTTGCTCCCCTTTGCCAGCCTCAGGAGGATGGTCTCCACGACCACTCCCACAACTGATCCCACAGGATCATATGACAGAGCGCCAGAGAAATAGCCCTCCACCTACTCAGGTGAAGACGGCTTACTCCCCCTGGCTGCATCCGCCGCCCACTGCTGACCATGACTTAAGCCCCTCTGACAGGGACTTAGACAAAATCGCTCGCCACATAACACGCTTCGAGCCTGAGTCTACAGGCTCAAATGAGACCAGTATCTATCTAAAAGATATTGAATACTACTTGCGGAAATTCCCTGCTGCCACCACTGACGACAAGATTTACCTGATCAAGGTGACATCTAGTCGAGAGGTCAGCAGCTTTATTGAACGCCAGCCCAGGTATGTCAGACAAGATTATGACTCACTCTGCCAGGCACTGGTAGAGGAATATTCTGACTTGACAGCACAATCAGGTCTAACAGCTGCACTTGCTGTTAAGCAAGGGAGGCCAGAACCTCCTCAGCAGTACTACAACCGACTCAGACAAGCGTACTTTGGTACCAAAAATGAGCCGATATGGAGGAAGAGTTAAACTTCAAATATCTTTTTATCCAAACCTCCACCCCACTACCAGTCATCATCTGGGTGTGGCAGCCTGCCCACGCACCCAAACCAGTCGACAGCTACGGAGTTAGCTACAAAAGGTTTGAAAAGCAGAGACTCACCATGACGAGGCATTCTGAGCCCCATGGTGTCCTCACTCTCAGCATCAATTCCCTACAGGTGGAGCCAAAACGAGCTCCTGGTCTTGAAACACCTGCGTCAACCTGCATCACCTCCCAGAATTATAGACCAAGCCAGAAGCAGAGGTGCAGCCTGCCTCAGCAAAATGAGCATGGTCGACGTCACTCAGAGCCATCTTGGTCTGAGAAGAGCCAAAATCTGAGGCCTGAAACCCACCTCTTTTCACGGAAGGGGGGACACAAGCAGCACAAATCCCAAAACAATTGGGACAGGCGATCTCAGAGAGCTACACTCCAGAGATCCCACTATAGAGACACAAATACCGATAACACTGAAAGTGAGTCTGCACACCCACTTTTAGTAAGGAGGAAATTACAGCGCTTAAGCGCCTGCTCCAAACCCTGTCCAAACAGGAAGACAAGAAGGCAGAGCACTTGGCCGCAGCTGCTGCAAAGCCAAAGTCCCCTTCTCCTGACACTTTGTCAAAACGACTGACACGCTCACACAGATGGACTGAGAGAACCGCTCCCTCCAGGACACTCCTGGTGGTACAGTCCGACTCAAGAGAGAATCCTCTCACAGAGTCCAAAGCCACTCAGGGCAGTCCGCCCTCCCAACAGTTCTTGTGTCACCTTACTGAAAGGGGAGTTTCACGGAAATTCTACCTGCCTGTAACACTTGAAAACACTCTGGTGCAGGAAGCACTTCTTGATTCAGCGCAGACATCACTGTAATGTCATCAGCCCTCTTCAGGCAGCTACAGGCTATGACCCGCTCCCACAAAGACCTGAAACTACAGACTTGTGACTTGAGGTCCAGCCACTCGGCCCTGAAAACCTCAATTGACAGCCATGACATTAGTCCACATGTCTATCGGTCCCATGGACCTCATCCACCCGGTGTATGTCTCACCATTTGACGCCATTCCTCTACTCATTGGCAAAGACTTCCTTAACCGCTTTGAGCCACTGCTTGACTTTCAGAACTTGACGATCTGGGCACAGGTGAAACGACCCTGCCTATCTCACTGTCTGAATACATCACAGAACGAGAAACCCGCCTCTGTGCTTTAGTTACCACTCAAATGACGCACTGATCCCCAAAACCACTCCACTGGATTGGCCGATCAGCACCGACACTCATGACTGTGAGCTCAGACTCCAGAGATGGGGCACATGCCTTCTTCCTTGCCTCCTGACCTCTCTAAGGAAGTGATTCACACTGAGCCTTCAAAGGCTACTGTCAGCCTTTCTTCTTTGCCGCTTACCAGCGACTCTGTTCCCACAGGCAACATGACCAATGACAGACAGATGGGTGCACAAACTGTCACCGCCTTCCCTGTCAACACTTCACCAGAGCCATCCTCCATGACTTTACATAAAGGCATGAGAGGGGGGTCAGACACCACATTATCATCCTACAGCTGAACTTGACACCAAGTTTACAGCACTACAAACAGGGTGCTGTTAAAGACACACCCCAGCACTCCCAAGCGGATTTGCTCCCCACCCATCCCGCCCTTATGACTTGCGATGCCACCAGAGCCCAGGCAGCAGGCTTGTCTGTGACAGCCGCCCCTGCGCCACAAATCTCAGTCCCTGACTCTCTTGGTGACTCTGACTAATTCGGCTTCAAACTCTTGATCCCGCCATTAGCAAAATGCTCCTCTGCCTTTCTGACGCAGAGCCTGTCTCCAACACTGAGCTTGATTCCATCCCTGGCTTGAAACACCTTTACCTGGTGCGCTCTTCTTTGCGTGTCGTCACGGGCATTCTCTCGTATGTCTCAGACGCCCGCACTTCACCTGCGTTCGTGGTGCCTCAGAGCCACAGGGGGGTGATGCTCATGCACGCCCATGACTCACCTTACAAAAGCCACAAAGGGTTCAGTGCAACACACAATGCACTAAAACAAGTAGGCCAAACATGCAAAAAGATGTAGCAGACTACATCAAAACCTGTAAGGTTTGCTGCCAGTCTCAACCAGCAAAACCATCACACAGAGCCTCCTTACAACGGAGAGGCATTTCTTTTCCCTTGTCAAAGACACAATTTGACAGGAGGGAACCCCAACTGAACCAGCCAGAGGAAATAAACATTCCTCGCAGGCCAAAATAATTTAGACAGCACACAAAGATGCAAAGTCTATAACGACCAAAACGTCTCACAACAAGCTCCGAAGGGGGGACAGAGTTTGTCATCACATCTCTGCTCCACTAAGGAAACAGGACGGCCAGAGAACAGGAAGACTTGCACACAAGTTCTCTCCCCACTGGACCGATCCTTCTGTGGTCACAGACAAACATCACCTGTTCTGGACCGAACTAAGCTTCACAAAAATCCCATGGGACTTGTCGGGAACGATAACGTCCTAATAAATTAATAATTAACAGAAATCCTCAATTAGGGACGATAGCTGCTAGTGGTTAAAAGGTCATTAGAGTTGCGTGCGTGCCTTGTAAAACAGAACTTGGAAGCCAGGTATCTTTTACTTCGGTCCGCCACCCACAGCTCTAGCCACTATTCTGTGTCTCCCTGTTGCAATTTAAACCTACCACTAATTACCAGTGGAGGTCTTTAACCAAAAATTGCCACCACCAGGTGGAGCCGCTCTCAACCTGACCACTTAGTCACAAGTGGGGGTTACTGTCAAATTTATTGCTCCTTTAACCAATTAAGAATACCTGCTCCAGAGCAGACATCTTGCAGCAACTGCAGAAATAGAAACCACTCAGAACAGTTCCTCTCAGGACTAAAAGCCGCTTCTTTTTATAAAATTTGTTTTGAAAGGGCTAAGACCCTCAGACTAGACTGTTAGCCTAAACCAGCTAAACAACCCTCAAGCTCACTGCAGGTTATGGTTCTGAATATCATGAATTTCTGAGAAAAATAATGTTGGTCATGCTCACACACGACTTGTCATTTTGTTAAGATATTTGTTTTGCTTCCCAAATTAATTTTCCGCTTTACTTTGTTTCAGGTGATTAAGTAACACAGCAGGCACCTGCTACTTTCAGACTAGCTAATTGGGGTTACCCTAAGTGACTAGCAGAATTAGTAGCCTTAGAAGGACATCAACCTGATCACAGATGTTGTGTTTTGCCACCTGCTCTGCTCTGCTTGACTCCTTCCACCTCACCAGCATCATCAGTACCTGACCAGCAGCTGACCAACACATCATCAGCTCCTGACAAAGTCGACCTGCACCTGACAAACCACACGTTGTTTCTCATTGCGTCCAAAACGTTACCTATCGGAGGGAACATTTTGGCCGAAGGGGGGACTGTAGTGAACAACGTGTGGATTTGTGCATTTTACATTGAATAATGTGGAGCTACCCTAAATTCCTTTCTCCTCCCAGAGAAGATGGGGAGGGTCAAAGTTGCTTTCTCTAAGTGCTATCCCGACCATAAAACTGGCACCTTTTGATTCCGAAGCTGATAACGCGGGGCCTGACTGTTAAACTGACAAAGGGACACGAGCCAGCCATTGGCATCTCCCTGAACAGCCTATCAAAACTCCCCCACACACGTTTCCGTGGAAACTGACCTTATTCTTTGTTTTATTACCACATCAAAAGGATACTCCTTGTCTCACCTAAGTGTGACATGTCCAGACACTGAACTTTGGATGAAAAGGACTGCATCTCCAAAGACTCAAAGCATCTAATTAATTTAATTAAATCTTTAGTTACCTGAATATGTTTGCCTCTATTTGAGTAGTTATGTTAACTGTTGTTGCTATCTGTTGTTGATATTAGTGCTGAAAAGAAGTTACTTGTGCAATGTTTTTATTATTCAGCAAGACACTCCTTCATCTAATGTAATCAATGCTTGTTCATAATACTTTCTTACAAAATCCCTTTAGAAATGATGAAAAGAAATGTTTTACGATACTCTTAATCGCCAGCTTGAATTTAAGGATGAATCAACAAATTCTCCCAGTTCCTAAGGAGAGACGATCTTTGATTTAATCCAAGCTTTCCTCATGTAACCTGAGCTTCCCCAAGTGGACGAAATAAGTATTACATGCCCTCATCGGAAATGCTGTTAAATGTATAAATATCCTGACCAATAATGTGACAATTGTTTCCTGTTACCAAATGCAAATGCATTGTGGAAAATATTGATAATACGTGCAAATAGATTTCTTTTCTTTAGACATTAAGTTTAGAAAGGCAGTCCCTTGGGAAACCTGAGACGCCCCCTGGGGAACCACGCCCCAGGCAACAAAAGAGCGACACGCGACCTCGCTTCTGCTCTCTCTTCTCTTCGCTGTTCGCTCTTCCACCTGCTCGGCCCTCTGGACGTTTCGGCACAAGCAGCGTGCCTCGCCAGGCAACGCCCAGACTCGGCCAGCGAAACAAACAGGCCCCTTTGTTCGCCTGAAGCTACACACCTGAAGTGCCGCGACATCGATCTGCCTTCAGTTTGTTTATTTTCTTTATTTCTTTTGTTTGTTAAAGTTATCAGTCCGTTAAGTTACACTGGACTAATTCAGGAATGACCAAGTTCCATTTTAAGCCTTTTTCGTCGAGCCAACTTCACCGAGGTCAGACCAAGCCACGTGGTCTCGCCAGCTACAACAAGGAACCCTGAAAACAGCCAAATTGCCAGACGGAGGAGGCTTTTCAATCAGACACGGAGAACCCTGGAGAATCCCTAGCAAAAAGCCAGGATCGGCAGCTAGCGTGGGACCCGTGCAACAGGCCAAAAGCAGGCTGTCGACAAGCAGTAAGACTTAACACACGTCCTATGATCAGATGTCCATTTTAACTCTACTCCTAAATTATGACATTAGTTTACTTTCATTAGCTCTTCTATGCCGTATGAGTCAAATGCTTCCCACAATCGAACCTCCAGGCTCATTATTCAGCAAATGTTTATGTTCCCTGTATCCAACCATCTTTTATCACCTTAGTTAGAGAATAAATTCACTGTAATATAACCAAGAGCTGTGTGTGTTGCCTATTTATAGTTCCTGCCAAGAGAATTGACCCTTTAGATATGAGACTGACTGACTGATTTAAGATAATTGAGCGATTATTAACTAACTGATCACTAGTAATAATTGTATAATTATTCAAAACTACCTAGAGGTCCGGAGACTCGAGGATTATAACAACTCCGGTGGTGCCCTTAACGAGGAAATTTGATTTTATGAATAAAATTCATAATTGGGTACCAATTCTTATAAATTTATTAAAATGCATAACTAATAAATTTAGGTCTACTACACTGGACAGGTCACCAGTCCATCGCAGGGCCAAAGTGGACATGAAGTCCTAAAGATGCAGAAATGTGAAAATCTACATTTCCATCAAAATGACTCCATCTGCTAAGAAAGATCATGTGATGTGATTGAAAGCTCCACAACAGTTAGTGGATGGATGTTGTGGTGAGTTTTTTTTTTTTTTTTGCCGTTTCCAAGTTTAAGAATAAACATTTAGTCTCAGTGTTTAGTGTTTAGTCTCGGAGTTTAGATTGCATGTTGGAGAAAATGTGTTATTCGATATTCTATATATATAGTATATGCAGATATAGTTATATCAAGGAGGTTACTTCTTTCTTTTGAATTTTTATTATTTAAGTTGATATTTAGCTTTGCTATAGATAACATGCGTTTATATATTTAAAACACTTTTTTGTGCTTTCAGGGATGTATTGATTTTGTTTGGACAGTCTCTGATCCTGAATGTTTTTGATGACGATCTGTGTCTTCATATTTTCAATTAAATGTACATAGTTGAAATTGCTTTAATCCAGTATGAGTTTGAGGTCAAAGACTTTTCTTATCTGCTTTCCCAGGCTGGCTACTCTGGATTATTTGGCAAATCAGAAAAGAGAGTGGGATTATAAAAAGATCTGAATAGATGGTGAGAAGCTGTGATGGACAAAGTAATTTGATTTCATATTTTTTGTAATATTATTTTGCTACATATTCATTGGTGGTTAAAGAAAAAGTTGTGAAATCTTGAACCTCATAGATGACGTGTGTGTGTGTGTGTGTGTGTGTGTGTGTGTGTGTGTGTGTGTCCTCAGTGAAGTGTATCAGTCTCTGCAGTAGCTTCCAGCTGCAGCAGTCACTTCAGTTTCTGTTCAGTCTGACTGAGGGAGGTTTTTGTACGACGCTTTTCCACTGTGTGAACAACCACTGACTGTTGATAACATGATAACTCAGACAGTAGTAAACTGCTGCATCTTCAGTCTGGACTCCACTGATGGTCAGAGTGAAGTCAGAGTTTGATCCACTGCCTGTAAAACGATCTGGAATCCCTGATTCTCGACTGCTAGCATAGTAAATGAGGACTTTAGGAGTTTCTCCATCTCTCTGTTGGTACCAGGCTAAAAGGTGGTTGTTGTTCCAAACATGAACATCCTGACTGGTCCTACATCTGATGGAGACGGAGCCTCCCAGAGCAGAGCTCACTGCTCCAGGCTGAGTCACTGTGACCTGGCCTCTGGACTCTGAGGATACAGAGACAAAAACATAAATCAGCATCATGGTTTTGTGGGCTTCATTTCAGAGGGACGGATGTTCATAGAGGAGAGGAGTTTGATTCTCTGGACTTTACCTGTGAAGCACAGCAGAGGAGAGTCCAGATGAGGACGCAGATCAAAGTCATGTTTTTGATGAGGAGGATTTCTGTGGCTTCTGTTGTCATGAAGGACAGCTGTCAGTCATCCAGTGTTCAACTCTCAGGACTATAAACTCTCCCAGAGCACTGGAGCACGGTGCTGCTGATGCAAAGCGGCTCTCTATGGAAATGCTCTGACTGACTCCAGCAGGGACTTGATTACTCTGATGATGCTGTTTATCAATGGATCAATCAGTTTATCAGAGTATTCATCTGAAATGGTTTAAAATCTTTTTTACATGATTTTGGTTTCATGCTACAAGATATTTTGTTTCAAAATATCTTCTGCCTAAATTGCCAAAGAACAAATATAGAAATTGAATTTAACATTATATATCTAAAACATCCATCCTGGAAATTTGTGTGACTGTCTTAATTTTACATCTCAGCTGATAAAATATTACAATCAGAGACTATTTTTGGTGAGTTTGTTTGTGTCAAAGTCAGAGAGCCATGTCTCTCTACAGTGAGAGGTTTTTGTACGACGGCTCAATGAGTTTGTATCACTGTGGTTGACTTTTGGTGGAGGAACCAGACTGGATGTTGGAAGTAAGTCAAACATTTAACAAACTTTTATTGAGTTGTTGTTTTTTTCTTTTATATTCAGCATGCCAAAAAACCTTTTGAATGTCCATATTAATGTATAATGTTTGTTCGAATATTTTGCACTAGGAAACAAAGTTCCCTTCACGAAAAACCTCAACTCATTGCAATGAATATATATATATTAGCAAATATTATGATTTCCATCTTTAATGGTTAAGTTGTATCTTTAGAGGTTGTAGCTTTAGTTCAGTCTGAAAAAGTCTACAGTGAGGGTTTTTTGTAATGCAGCTCAATGTGTTTTTTTCACTGTGGTTGACTTTTATTGATATTTTAAATTTAGCTATTGAATGTTTGACAGAGATAAATATAT
>NW_024042945.1:0-12897 GCF_014851395.1 Micropterus salmoides | reverse complement strand
TCAGAGGCAGGACAGATCTAAGTCTGATAAGAACTGTGCTCTATAATATTTTCATTTTTAGGCTCCCATGGCTCTGTGGATGGAAATGTTGGTCAGTCCACTACTTTGGTCCATATGATGGATTGTAGTGAAGTTTTGTACAGAAACTTTGGTTGATGACCTTTCCTCTTCCGCCACCAGCAGGTCAATGTTTTCTTATTCTGTTAAATTCTCATTGCTTACACCATGTGGTCATTGAGAAAGCACTAACATTCAATATTGTTCACTCAATCAGTACAGATTGAGTTCAGTTGACCCTTCTACCACATCCCCCGACGATTGAGACAAAAGCCAACAATATGAACGACAACAACACTGTTCCTGTCAAGCTGGGTAGGCTGGGTTGGCCTCTATTCATTATTACATTAAAAAGCAGAACAGTAGGGCTTTATAACGTTACATTCAGTAGGAAGTTAGCTAGCGTTAGCTAACTAACATTAGGAACAATCCATTCTGGATTTATTTCAGGTTTTGGAAAGAGAGTAAATCGTACTTCTCCTTTCAACCTCTCGACGGTTGCGACTGTAATTATTACAAGGGCCCCAGCGTTTGACCATATCTTAGAAAAATACAGCCAAAAAAAGCTAGAAAACAACTCCTTTTGCATTAGAGTCAATGGAGCGCAGCCATGAAAGTTTCGGACCTCAGTTAGAGAGAGTCCTATACTGCGCTGTGATTGGCCAGCTGCGTATTCGGGCCGTGGCTTAGCGAAGGGTCAATTAGCACACAGTTACCCAGGTGGTAACACAAGGAGGAGGAAGAAGATCAGTATGGAGGAGGAGGAGGAGGAGGAGGAGGAGGAGGAGTTTCTGAGGGCTTGTGTGTCATGTCTGAGGTCAAAGTTTGGTTTTTCTGCAAGATTGAATGGTTTTAAGTGGAGAGCTTCATTTTGACCTGAAAATAGGATGTTTGGGAAATTGGTTGAGCAGTTGTGGATTTGTGTTTAGAGTTTTGAGAAAAAGAGGCATAATTTTAAGAAATGTGTTTAAGCAATCGAGAAAAACTGTAATAGTGAGAGAAGACTTGTTTACTTTAGTATCACGTACCCACGTACAATCTTTCCCTAACCTTTTGGATGTTTCATTCAGGATGTGAATCCATATTTCTAGTGTCAAAGTGCTGTGCTTTGTTCACCAACCATCCACCCTGATCACCTGCCTGTGCCGTCCAGAATCGTAACCCTTTCTTCACAATTCCTATAGAGTCACAGTTGTGAATATTCACCTCTTTTCTCTGTTATTTATCTTTTTGTTTAGGACTGAAAAAATATTCAGCAAAGTCAACTCTGGTAAAATTGGATGAACATTTTTCGATATTGTCTGAAGTTTCATTGACTAAACCATTAGTCTGAGACAAAAATCACCAGGCAGTGATTTTGTTTCTCATTAGCCTGTTGAAAACAGATGCCATCAGTACCGGGGAAAACGGTGCTGTGGGCGAAATTACTGATTGAAAAAAACCCCACCAATGTTGTAGCTTCGATTCTATTTTAGATTTCATTTCTGCAGAGAGGAAATATAGTGGTGCAGTGGTTAGCACTGTTGCCTCATAGAAAGAAGATTGTGGGTTTAAACCCTGGTTGCCCTGGCTTCCTCCCACTGTCCAAAGACATGCATTTTAGAATAATTGGTGTCTTTGAAATTGTCCTTGTGTGAGTGGTTATTTGTCTATGTGTGGCACTGTGATGGACTGGAGACCTGTCCAGGGTGTACACTGCTTTTGCCCAGTGTAAGCTGGGATTGGCTCCAGCCCCCGCAACCCTGTACGCAGGATAAGCGGTTGACGATGGATGGATGGAAATTTACATGTAAAGGATACTAAAAAGTTATTAGTAACTAATCAAGTGATTTGTAACTGTTATGTTTTGTCTTTCTATTTTGGGAAAGTTGTGTTTTTGATAAGTGACATGAATATTGAAGTTCAAGACATTTATTTGTTCCTGAGGGGAAATTAGTTTTGCTGCAGTAGCAAAGAAGTTAACACACAGTACATAACAACAAAGACGACAACATTGTAGCAGACCTAAATGTATTAGTTATGCATTTTAATAAATTTATGAGAATTAATACCCAATTATGAATTTAATATTCATAAAATCAAATTTCATTCTTCGTTAAGGGCACCACCGGAGTTGTTATAATCCTAGACTCTCCGGACCTCTAGGTAGTTTGAATAATTGTACAATTATTACTAGTGATCAGTTAGTTAATAATCTCTAAATTATCTTAAATCAGTCAGTCAGTCTCATATCTAAAGGGTCAATTCTCTTGGCAGGAACTATAAAGAGGCAACACACAGCTCTTGATTATATTACAGTGAATTTATTCTCTAACTAAGGTGATAAAAAGACGGTTGGATACAGGGAACATAAACATTTGCTGAACAATGAGCCTGGAGGTTCGATTGTGGGAAGCATTTGACTCATACGGCATAGAAGAGCTACTGAAAGTAATCTAACGCTATGGTTTTAAGCTTTACAATGGACATCTGATCACAGAACGTGTGTTAAGTCTTACTGCTTGTCGACAGCCTGCTTTTGGCCTGTTGCTGGTCCCACGCTAGCTGCCGATCCTGGCTTTTTGCTAGGGATTCTCCGGGGTTCTCTGTCTGTTCTCTGATTGAAAACGCCTCCTCCGTCTGGCAATTCGGCTGTTTTCAGGTTTCCTTCGTTGTCACTGGCGAGACCACGTGGCTTGGTCTGACCTCGGTGAAGTTGGCTCGACGAAAAAGGCTTAAAATGGAACTTGGTCGTTCCTGAATTAGTCCAGTGTAACTTAACGGACTGATAACTTTAACAAACAAAAGAAATAAAGAAATTAAAACAAACTGAAGGCAGATCGATGTCGCGGCACTTCAGGTGTGTAGCTTCAAGTGAACAAAGGCCTGTTTGTTTCGCTGGTCGACTGAGGGCGTTGCCTGGCGCGGCACGCCGGCGCGTGCCGAAGCGTCCAGAGAGCAGAACAGAGTAGAAGAGAGCCAACAGCGAAGAAGAGAGAGCGCAGCAAGGTCGCGTGTCGCTCTTTTGTTGCCTAGGGCGCGGTTCCCCAGGGGGCGTCTCAGGTTTCCCAAGGGACTGCCTTTCTAAACTTAATGTCTAAAAAGAAATCTATTTGCACGTATTATAATCAAATATTTTCCACAATCGAACCTCAATGGTTGAACGGTTGTACTGTTCTAGGCATTTGGTAACAGGAAACAATTGTCACATTATTGGTCAGGATATTTATACATTTAACGGCATTTCCGATGAGGGCATGTAATACTTATTTCGTCCACTTGGGGGAGCTCAGGTTACACGAGGAAAGCTTGGATTACATTAGATGAAGGAGTGTCTTGCTGAAAATAAAACACTGCACAAGTAACTTTTCAGCACTTATATCAACAACAGATAGCAACAACAGTTAACATAACTACTCAAATAGAGGCAAACGTAATCAGGTAACTAAAGATTTAATTAAATGCTTTGAGTCTTTGGAGACTGCAGTCCTTTTACATTGAAAGTTCTGTGTCTGGACCATGTCACACTTAGGTGAGACAAGGAGTATCCCTTTGATGTGGTAATAAAACAAAGACTAAGGTCAGTTGCCATGGAAACGTGTGTGGTGGGGCCAGTTTTGATAGGCTGTTCAGGGAAATGCCAATGGCTGGTTTGTGTCCCTTTGTCAGTTTAACAGTCAGGCCCCAGGTTATCAGCTTCGGAATCAAAAAGGTGCCAGTTTTATGGTCGGGATAGCACTTAGAGAAAGCAACTTTGACCCCTCCCCTTCTTCTCTGGGGAGGAGAAAGGAATTTAGGGTAGCTCCAAATTTATTCAATGTAAAATGTACAAATCCACACCGTTGTTCACTACAACATCGGTTAAAAATACAGGGTCAGACCAATGGGTAAATGAATACCACAACATTAAAAGTTTAAGTTCAAGTCAGCCTTATGTGCAGACGTTACCTATTCTTTACAGAGTTAAGCAGAGAGATAGCAGAGGGTACGAAGGTATCGATATGTTTTGGCTGGTGGTTGACTGAAGCGGGAACCAGAAGGCAGCATCTTAAATTCTGCATGCAGGGGGTGAGAACTATCAGACATGATGGATTCTGCCTTTTTAAGCACATGTCTATTGTACAGTTCAGTTAGTTTTATCTGCTGAATCCCAATGATTTTGCTGCTAACTTTATTTACCATTGCTAATGTGTTTTTCGGTTTTAAACTTAGAGAAGCATACCAGCAAATTCATGAAAAAGTAAAGACGGACTCAATAAAAGATTTATAACACAATGTCATCAGGGATCTGTCCAATAGACACTTAGTTAGCTTTCTCAGACAGAAAAGACGTTGCTGAATTTTCTTACTCAGCATATCTGTGTTTAGTTCAAAGGTCAACTTGTTATCAATGATGATTCCCAGATACTTATACGACTCAACAATTTCAACCTCTTTACCATCTATAATCGTCTTTTCAGGAGTTGGATGGTGACGTCTAATCTAGTCGGACTGTCAAATCAAACAATATTTCAGTCAGATTTCATATCAAACTGGAGGGATAAGAAATAATAACTACTCTAATAATAAATTCTAAATTTAATTAAACTAAAATAAAGTGCCTAATTTTTAGAAAAAATTAAATTGAAAGTGTAGTTTGAAGTGATGAAGTGTAGTCTTAACCAATTTTATAATAAACACTCAACACATCATAACAAATGAACAGCTGTAATGCCTCCTCTTCTTTCATCCCCTCTTATAGAGCTACCACTTTTCTACTTTCTCATGTCACGTGAGACGATTGAAGCACATGCGATTGGTCTGTGAGTTTCCTGGGCCGCTAAACCAGTACAGTAAATGCTAGAAAAGCTGTGCGGGTTAAAATTGAAACGCTCCGTCCCGAGGTAGTAAGTCTCAATAATAAATCGGCTGTAGGTTGGCGGTCCGGAGAGGACAGCGGCTGGGTCCGGATCCGGACCTCGGTCCGCCTATTAGTGACCACTGGTATAGATATTTCATCAAGTGAAGCAGTAATGAGTCATGAGTTGGTGCTGAGGCCAAGGATCTCAGATAGTTTGCTAAACTCCGGCAAGAAGTTTTTTTAGATGTCATCATCAGTTACAGTTGGACAGATTGCCTCAAGTCCATGTTGTAATATCAGTGAACAGTATTGTGAGGTTTATGCTGCACTTTGAGGACTTCTTGCCCTTGTTGACTTAAAAGTTGGACTGAAAGTTGATGCTTGATAAATCATTTCACCACAAGTTCCATTCAGTAGCTCTTCTGGAGCTTTGGATCAGTTACATGATCTTCTTCAGCAGATGGTGATAACACAGAGGTCAGGGAATATTTGAACTGTGAAGCCAAAACACAAAATCCCTAAAAATGATCAGAGGAATGGAAATTTGAAAATCTACATTTCAGTGTAAACATGCCGACTCCATCTGCTGAGAAACATCATGTGATGTAACTGAAAGATCCACAATAGTTTGTGGTTTATTTGTTTATTTGCTTTTACTTTCTTTCTATTCTTTGTACCATTTTGGGCTAGGGCAACATGCAATAGTACTGGCTTCTGGAATTATACTGTAGTTTAGTCAGATGGTGGTGATCTCTGTACATGTTTAGTGACCTCGGATTGTGACCCACTTTTAATTTGAAGTGTAACAATGTGTGAGTGAGTGACTGGTGGAGCAGAAAAAACACCTGACAGAAACTTCTTAAAGGAGAAAATCAGCTCTCACACAGTAAAGGGGTCCTGCTGAGAGAGCAGTTTCCTACATATTCACATATTTACATGTAGAGGATTCTGAAAAGTCTAGTAGTTAACTGATCCAGTGATTTGTAACAGTTTGTTTTGTCTTCCTTGTTTGTAAAAAAAATTAATATAAATGCAGGTTTTACATGTTTAGGTGTCTGTAATATGGAAATATCATCAAGTAAAATAGTGTTGGGTGTTTGAGGGGATGCTGAGGCCAACAATCTCAGAAAGCTTCCTCGAGAAACTCCAACCAGAAATTTCAGAAATGTGGGTGGAGCCAAAAAACATGGAAGTCATCATGAGTTACATTACTGTTTTTATGACATGATCTTCCTCAGCAGACGCAGTTCACCCAGCTGTCATAGAATATTTTCACTTTGAAGCCAACGTGGACATGAAGTCCTAAAAATGCTCAGAGGAAGAGGAATTTGAAAATCTACGTTTCAAAGAAGACTGGGTGACTCCATCTGCTGGTTGTGGTCTGTTTTCTTTTTTTGTTGTTTCCAAGGTTAAGAATAATCATTTACTCTCAGTATGTTGGTGGAGTTTTGATTTGTATGTTAGAGAAAATGTGTTATTCCATATTCTTTATATATAGTATTTACGGATATAGTTATATCAAGAAGGTTACTTATTTCTTTTGCATTTTTATGATTTAAGTTGATATTTAGCTTTTCTATAGATGACATGCGTTTATATATTTAAAATACTATTTTGTGCTTTCAAGGATGTACTGGTTGTGTTGGACAGTCTCTGATCCTGAATGTTTTTGATGACGATCTGTGTCTTCATATTTGCCATTAAATATAATTGAAATTGCTTTAATCCAGTATGATGCTGAGGTCAAAGGTCATGAACAAAACTTTTCTTATCTGCTTTCCCATGCTGGCTACTCTGGATTATTTGGCAAATCAGAAAATATAAATATTCATGTCACTTATCAGAAAAGTGGGATTATAAAAAGACATGAATGGATCGTGAGAAGCTGTGATGGACAACGTAAGATTTCTTTCTTTTTTTTAATTGAGCTTATTTTGCTACATGCTCATTGGTGGTTAAAGCAAAAGTAGAGAAATCTTCAACCTTGTAGAAAAACCAGTGTGTGTGTGTGTGTGTGTGTGTGTGTGTGTGTGTGTGTGTGCGTGTGCGTGTGTGTCCTCAGTGAAGTGTATCAGTCTCTGCAGTAGCTTCCAGCTGCAGCAGTCAGTTCAGTTTCTGTTCAGTCTGACTGAGGGAGGTTTTTGAATGACACTTTTTCACTGTGTGAACACAGCTTGACTGTTGATCCAATGAAAACTCTGACAGTAGTAAACTGCTGCATCTTCAGTCTGGACTCCACTGATGGTCAGAGTGAAGTCAGAGTTTGATCCACTGCCTGTAAAACGATCTGGAATCCCTGATGCTCGAGTGCTAGCACGATAAATGAGGAGTTTAGAAGTTTCTCCATCTCTCTGTTGGTACCAGGCTAAGTCGTTTCCACCATTTACACGTTGACTGGTCGTACATCTGATGGAGACGGAGCCTCCCAGAGCAGAGCTCACTGCTCCAGGCTGAGTCACTGTGACCTGGCCTCTGGACTCTGAGGATACAGAGACAAAAACATAAAGCAGCGTCATGGTTTTGTGGGCTTCATTTCAGAGGGACGGATGTTCATAGAGGAGAGGAGTTTGATTCTCTGGACTTTACCTGTGAAGCAGCAGCAGAGGAGAGTCCAGATGAGGACGCAGATCAAAGTCATGTTTCTGGTGAGGAGGATTTCTGTGGCTTCTGTTGTCATGAAGGACAGCTGTCAGTCATCCAGTGTTCAACTCTCAGGACTATAAACTCTCCCAGAGCACTGGAGCATGGTGCTGCTGATGCAAAGTGGCTCTCTATGGAAATTACTTAATTTGTCTTCTTAAAAATAATACTATAGTAAGTATTATATCCTCATAACATCTATTTCTGCCAGCACAAATAATCTCTTCAGCAGCCATATTACTGCGTAATGTACACAATGTAACTGTGTAACAATATGATAGACAATAACACGACTGCTTCTGTTTTTTCTAATGGAGTTAATGTGTTACACCACTCAGACAACAGCGGCATCAGTAGTGTAGGAAAATGTTCATTTTTATTTCTTCACCGGCAGGACTGGCAAAACATACACAAAACTGCTCGTCAAGCGGCACCAGGAACACACACTTTTTCTGACCAGGGCTACGTCTAACAACAGCGACTTCTTCTAATGTGGCTTTTTGACATATGTCACAGCTTATCCTGCCCCCTACTAGCATTGCAATGAAACATTATTGAACAAGCATTCCAGTATACTAGGCTATTAAAACAACTTGCTACATTAGACTAACTGGCATGTATTACACACAAAAAAACACATTATCAGGTGCCACATTCCTCCCCTGTAAAATCAATGTTGTCCTCAACATAAGCATTCATTACATTTACCATACAACATTAACCATGTAGCGGCAGGGCAACAACCACTTCATAACTTTTAACATTAAAGATACTTCTCTGGGTTAAACCTCTAACTCAGTGGCAATAGCTTTCTTTGAAAGTTGAAATCCAGTAAATGGCCTTAAATGCTTTTCCCCAGGTGTTACCATCAGAGTAAATTACTACATACCATATTATCGCTTTACGATGCAAGTTCAGCAGAGTTAACCATGAGCAGTTGCAACAATAGTACAGTATATTGTTCACCTGAAGCAAAGACATTCACTTTACTCTGGAGACTTCTGACTTACTGAATATACTGAAAACATTCCATTTACTTTGTTTCATTGCCATACTTAGTCCCAAACCATTTAGCTTATGACTAGAATTTACTTTCAGTTCCTTGACAAATGTAAGTAAAATGTTTGTTTGTTTGTATCCCACGGGCACAAGAGTAGGATAAACCAAATGTGTTTCTACTAAAAAGCAAATAGAAAGGATAGAATAGAAAAGGCTTTTTCTGGATATTACACTTACAAACCTGGGTTATAAAAAAACTCAATGTCCTTTTGCATACCAGGCCAATAAAACTTCTGTCTAGCCGCCTGTAAAACCTGTTCAACCCCCATGTGACCCATTTCACAGTGAAGGTACTTGTACACCAGTTCTTTGTACTTGTTTGGCAGCACAATTTGAGTACAGGTTTTGCGTTTCAACAGCCCCTCTTGTGAAACATGCAGTCTTTTCCACTCGCGCAACAGTTGCTTAATGTTCACTCCCATATTTCTGACCCTACTGTCTGGTTTTCCTCCAGACTTTTTCAGCTGGAGTACATGGGATATGGTAGGGTCTTGCAACTGTCCCTGTAGCAGCTCTTGCTGAGTTATTTGTATGTCCGACACAATGTTTGTAAGTACCTCCTGAACGTGTGGGCTGCAGGTAAAGACGGAGATCCAGTCCACTTCGTGCTGGTTCTGTGTTTCAACTGCACCGAATATTGCACCTAGAACTTTAGGGGAGCACTGCTCTGTACACTCACTCATATAAGAGTCCATACTCACAGGTCTACGGGACAAGAAATCTGCATCTGTGTTTGTTTTTCCTGGACGGTACTTCAGTGTTACTTCAGTGTTATGTTGAAGTCGGCCAACTCCGACACCCAGCGATGTCCAGTCGTGTTCAGTTTAGCTGTTCTCAAGACTTAAGTGACAGGATTGGTAGCACTGTATACTGTTACAGAGGGAGCGTAAAACAAATAGCCTCTAAACATGTCCGTCACAGCCCACTTAAGTGCCAAAAAAAAGGTCTTTCCTGAATGTAATCGATTTTTTCTGATGGTGTCAAAGTTCGTAAGCCGTACCCAATAACTCTGAGTTTGCCTTCCTGCCTCTGGTACAGGACTGCTCCCAGTCCTTGTTCAGAAGCGTGGATCCTCAAACCTTGGATAAGCCATTACAGGTGGGTTAGTCAGAATGTCAACTATATAGTTCAAAGCTTTTTGATGAGTGTCAGTCCACACTATTTTCTGATGTGGAGGGGGCTGTCCTGCCCTCGCTGACTGACATTTAGACTTCGACTCAGGACTTGAAGTTACATCTGTTGAGAGCAAGTCACACGGGCATTTTGCATGACGAGAGAAATCTTGTACATAACTTCTATAGTACACCAGGAAACCCAGAAATTTGCACAGCTCTTTAATGTTTGTAGGGGGGTTTGCCTTTAGAGCTTGCACTGCCACTATTTCCTTATTGTCCATGCTGTAACCTTCAGCTGAGATTACTTTTCCCACATAGCGTACCTCATTTTTGAACAGGTCACATTTGTCTGGCCTCAGCTTAATTTCCCACATTTGTTGTCGTTTGAGAACGCTGTAGACCAAAACATCATCTAAGTATGTAATGCATATCTTGTCTCTGAGACCTTCTAGACTCTTTTCCATACTCCGCTGGAAAGCTGAGGGTGCGCTTGGTAGGCCAAATGGAATTCTGTTCCATTCGTACAGCCCCCATGGGGTTGTGAAAGCTGTGAATTTCTTTGCATACTCACTGATGCTACCTTGATGGTATGCCTTTCCTTGGTCCAGCACGCTGAACCACGCGTTCCCACCAAGCCCATCAAGTATCTCCTGAATGCATGGTATGGGGTGCCTATCTGGGATGTCTTTTTATTAAGCCCCCTGTAGTCAATACAAAGTCTTTGGGTTCCGTCTTTTTTCCTCAAGCAGACCACTGCAGATGCATATGGGGAGGTGGATTTGCAGATGAATCCTTTATTTAACAAGACCTGGATGTGATTCTTTACCTCCTCATACAATGGTCGCGGTATAGCATGATATGTTTTGGCTACTGGGACCTCATCAGTTAGCTTAATGTCCATTTTCAAGTTTTTGATGTATCCAACTTCCTCTTTGTGCCTGGCAAATGCACTTGATTCCTCCCTGGGCATTTGTTTAACAAGCACTTGTTGTTCACTGGTCAAATGGTCCACATTGACTGGTGGATCCCACAGTTTGTCTCGTGGATCACATTGAGAGGTTTCTGTGGTGGGGCAGGGCGCAGTCGAGAGTTTTCAATGACTGCCACGTTAACCTGGTGTTCCCCGTGTACACTGGGCAACAGTCGGCTATTCCCTGCATTCTCCCTATTACCGTTTTGCCTGGCATTGTGATGTCATGGTGTGTGGTGTTTCTCACATAGATATTTACTTTACGCAAGGAGCAGGAAATGTTTTCCAGCTGACAGCTAATCTTGAGTCCCTGATCTAATGAAAAGTTCTCTTCCAGTTCAAAGAGCATTTCAGTGTTCACTTTGAGACCTGTTTGGACAGAGCAGGTAATACATTTAATTTGCCCCCCTGGAACTACAATGGATGTGCGACCTGTTTTGACAGAATAAGTAATATTCTCATCTGTAGCTCCCTGAATAAGGTTTAGCAGTGCCTCTGCCTTCCCTGGTCCTAGCCTGAGTGAATTTCTGAGCAAAACTACTCTTTCACTTGACTGAACTTGGTCCTCTCTCTCTCATTAGCTCCTCAATGACATTATAACCTATTATCGGTCTCTGCACTATGTCTCTGCTCACTAGTACTGGAACTAGTATCTCATCAGACCTTGTTGTTTTAGCTCTTGGGTCACAGAGACTAAGACTGACCTCAGCCCAGCCCTGAAAAGGTATTTCTAAGCCATTGGCAGCTCTTAAGTCCAGCAGTTCATCATCACTTAACAAATCACTTATGGGGTTGATTTTTGCATCAGGTAAGTTCTGGGACTTCCATGCCTCACTTATGATGGTCACTTGTGCTCCTGTATCCCACAGGGCTTGAGTCTTCACGCTGTTCATTTTGCACCAGACAAGACGCTTTTTGCCTACCAGCTGTGCCACTTGCTTGCGTTTTGTACCAAGATTGTGTGGTTGGAGGAGTTGGTGTTTATGTTTTCCATTGCCTTTAAAGGTGCTAAGGAAGGGTGAGAGTGGGTAGTTGTTTCCCCCACCCCGATACTGTAGGTGGGCTTACAGGTGTTACAGGTGTGGTTACATGTGTCTCACTGCCACACTTGAAACAATGATTACAGTCAGTTTTGTCTTGCTGACATGCTGCACAACGTCTCTTTGGTCTCTTAAAAGCATAAGCTGGCGCTTTCATTTGATTTTCATCACCAGCCGTTCTCTCACGCTGGACCGTTTGTACAAGGGATGCCACTTGGCCTGTGAACTCCCTGATTGCTGTACTGCTCTCCTCCAGTTTTGTGAACAGGGGATTTTCTTTAACCTGTTTGCTAGGCTTAGCTCGAAGTGTGGGTGTTTGAGGGTCTGTTTCATCCCCACTACTCTCTACCAAGTTCAGACTTGCCCTACGAGTGGCTTTGTTTGTTGCTTTAATCTTTTGGGCCCTCTCATTTTCGTTATATTGAGCAATCTGCATCTTTTGCAGAAGCAGTTCATCACTACAGTTCTCATTGGAGGTGCACCGCATCTCTGCTCTTATGTTATCATTTAACAAGCCTGTCATGATAGACTGGGAGCACTGACTATGAACTAACTCTCTGTTGTATTTCAGGCCAGACTGGGCACTTTCAGATGCAAATTCCAAAAGCACAGACATGCCTTCGTCCTCCCTCTCCAACAGCTCTTCATGTTCACCAAACTTTACAACGTGCTTAACCAGGGCACAACGATTTTTATTTTTAATGTCCTCAGAGTCTCTGCCAGATATTTTCCAGTACTTACAGACTTGTTCTAGTTCTCTTACAGTCAGTACAAGCAGTTTCTTTTCTATTTCCAAAATGAACTCTTCTCGGTGCTCCGATCTTGCGTGTTACGTGCGCGAAAAACAAAAAAGGGATGGTGTCGTA
The DNA here is from genome assembly GCF_014851395.1 of Micropterus salmoides. Lineage (NCBI taxonomy): Eukaryota > Metazoa > Chordata > Actinopteri > Centrarchiformes > Centrarchidae > Micropterus > Micropterus salmoides. Next base: position 331 of record NW_024042945.1, on the reverse strand, counting down.
CTAGCTAGACTTCAACTGTTCAACTAACATTAGCTCAGTTAGCTTACTCCATCAGTCTACCGCTCTCACACACCGTGTTTACCGCGTTTTCCTCAGTCTTACGCCGTGAAGATGTAAAATCTCGGTGGGACCTCCAAACGGTTACACCACTCAGACAACAGCGGCATCAGTATTGTTTATTTCTTCACGGCAGGACTGGCAAAACCTATGAAAAACAGCTCATCAAGCGGCACCAGGAACACACACTTTGTCTGACGAGGGCTACGTCCAACAACAGCGACTTCTTCTAATGTGGCTTTTTGACATATGTCACAGCTTATCCTGCCCCCTA
>NW_024042944.1:0-8062 GCF_014851395.1 Micropterus salmoides | reverse complement strand
GGAGACGTCACCTCCTGTCAGTCACACATCAAATGAGACATCAGAAGGAACAGTGTTCTCTAAATGTTTCTTTCTGGGACCAAAACAAGTCTAACAGGTTAAAACCAGCGTCTGGACCAGGAAACATGGTTTAAATGGTGAAATGAAAGAAACAACACACAAGCAATTTACAGCAATTGTTGACATTTCCAAGAGCTGATGGAAAATTTCCTGTTTCTTAAAAATCACACAAGTCTGTTAACCAAAAACAAAACACACATTGCTAACAGATACTAACATGTTCACATGTATGTCACCAATATGGACAGAAAACACACAAGGTGTACATATCAGGGCTGCTGTCATGTGTCAATGAAGAACAAGACAAATCACACTGTCCTGAAAATGTTCTACAGGAAAATGAACTTGAATAAGACATTTAATTATGCTCTCTAGATTAGCACCTCTGCATGGTTGGATCACCAACACAGACAGCTTTCTCTAACAACCCGAGAGGTCGTATCCACAGGCCTGATGTCCGATTTATGTTTGGAGATTCTTGTTCTTGGTTTTTTGGTTTTGGCACACTAGAACAATTTATTCCATCCTTTGTTATACATGACTTGATATGAAACTTTTAGACAAGGACATGTCTCCTTTTTCACATCAGTCCCAACTACCTTGCTGTATAGATTATGGGTCACTCTAACAGGTAAATTATGGTGGATTTGTGAAAAGGTTTCTGCACGTTTCAGACGCTGACTGTGGTTACAAACATCTCATTATGAACCTTTTTCTTCTACCTTCACCAAACCCTTGCCACAAAGTTGGAGGAACACGTCTGAATACCTGTTAATGCAGAAGCTTTGTGATTTCACTTCAGTGGAAGCAGAACAAACAGCCCCGGATCATTACTTCTCGTCCACTCTGCGTTCAGGCAGTTAGTGTTCTGCTGGCATCCAGACCCAAATACATCCGTCAGACTTCCAGAAAGTTTAATGTGATTCTTTACTCCACACAACACTTCTCCAACGGCTCCAGAGTCAACAGAGTCTGTTTTTGCTTTGTTAGAGCTAAACTTTAGGTGAGTGGTTAATGTTTCAGCACTCTGTGGTCCTGTTCTGTGAGCTTGTGTCTTTCTTCTGACTCAAAGAAGCTCATGCTACAGGCAGAACCTGCTGAAAATGTATGTCAGCACTGACTTCACAGCTGTGTGCTTGATTTTATGCACCTGTTAGGATTAATGGGCGTGGCTGAGCCAGCTGCAGCATCTGCAGGTTCACCACGTTAAATTTGCTTTTAAACTTTTCTTTTAAACTGCAATTTAAATGCAATTTCATACCATATTCCTGATCATAGACCTGGAGTTTATTATTATTTACTACCTTCCAACAGTAGCCTAAGCCACAATAATTCCAAATGATTTAATTAATGAAATGATCCCAACTTGGACCAGTTAAGGGCACAAAAGGATGGATTAACTAATAATTTCAAACATTTCTTCATTTGAGTTCATTTAAGTTTTCACTAATATCAACATTCAGCTGCTGAAGCTGCCTCAGTGACAAAACGTTTCCACACAGCCTGCAGTCACACACAGAAACTTACATTACTGTCTACAGCAGGCAAGAGACGAGGTTTGCCACTGTTTAATAACTTCTAAGGCTTTTTAAAAACTGAATTCAGTGCTTTTAAAGACTTTTAAAGACCTCCAGATACCCTGATGATCCTCCAGCTCCGTTTGGCTATTTAATGTTTTTAAAAAAGATCACACGTCTTAGCAAAAAAGAACTAAAAGACGCTGCAGACCACAAAAAGAGAAACATTTCATACCTTCAAAATTTAGAAAATTCCAAAAAGACAAAAAGGGTCTAAAAAACCAAAACCAAACGTGTTATTGACAAGCAAGTGCTGCTGGTCCAGTTCTAACTGCCTGATCACACTGTTATCGTCATGAAAATTATGTAACCTGGAAATAGTTGGAATTTCTTGTGGAGTTTCTTCTCACACTGGCTGGGCTTGATAACAACATCATTTTCTAGAAACAGAACTGCTGAACATCCTGTCACATGATTCTGTTCAGCATTTGGTTTACAGCATGACACATCAGCTCAGCAGAGTTCATTGGAGCAACAGAATAGAATAGAAGTACCTGGATGTCGTCCAGACTGGGTCTGAGGACGATGTTGGGGATGGCGAGCTGGATGGAGGCTCTGAAGAGAGGAGGAGGAGCTGATTGGCTGCTGGAGGAGGAAGGCTGATATTTGGGGACATGAAGTCTCCTCCTCAGGGCGTCCAGAGAGGATTTGGTAGCTGGGAGGAAAAAGTGAACAGAGCAGAGACGTGACAGAGGACAGATGTTAAAACAGTCACACTTTCTATATGTAAATGACTGTTTTAGCGTCTCAGTGTGAGTGTGTGAAAGAGGAAATGGTGCTGAGGCGAGCAGAGCTGGATCTGGAGCTGGTTTATGATTATGTGTCTGGTGAATTACACATATTGAATATAATGGAGGGGCATGACCCCCTCTGCTTATAGACGGTTCTCATCTCAATCATAATTACTGTGAATGATAAATGTGGATGTGAGTTTTGGCAGGTGAGGAACTGAAGTCAGCTGTGGGTGTCTCACCTGAACATTTCATTTAAAAATTTAAACAATTCTGCAAAATATGACAAAAGGGCTTAGGGAAATGACTGGCTCAAGTACTAAGTCAGTAGTAGTTATCTGAAGAAAGAAAAAAGAGAGATGGAACTGAGGTAAGAGAGAAAAAAAAGAGATGGAAGACAGAGGAAGGGAAGGAGACATGTTAGGAAAGAAGGCTGACCTTTGACCAGGGCTTCAGTGTTGCGATGACAGAGCTGACCGATCAGATTGTAGAAACGACAAGGAAGACAAGACTGACAGCGAGTCTTCTGCTTGGAGTCTGGGTGGAGACACTGGAAATCTCCCTGAGGAGGAGAAGAATGAGATGAAACAAGGAGGAGGTGGAAATGACTGAATGACCACTCATCTGTGTGTGTTACCTCCAGATTAACAGTCTCTGAAGTCTTCATCTTCCTCTTCAGCTCCTCGATCAGCTCAAACACGTACTTCTCTACCTGCTGACTCTGCCTGTACACACACACTCACTTTATTTGGTCATGTACTTTGACGTCACACACAGCAGACGCTCCAGAAGACGCCAGGATGTGTGAGTAAACATCATGAAATTACTGTTTATGCACGTGGACACTGGGAAAGAGGCCAGCACCACATCCGGACCATTTGATTTCATGTCAAGATGGTGCCGGTTGGCCAGTAGCGGCAGCAGCATCAGTAGTAGCAGTGTCAGTAGTGTAAATATTGTTTTATCATCAGTTTACTGATGAGTACTAAACTGGTTTGAATCCCACTTAAAGGACAGGGACTACTTTGTGTCTATAGGTAATCACACATCTGAGCTGACAAAAATGCCATGTGGAGTTCCCCAGGGCTCCATTCTGGGACCTCTTTTGTTTAACATTTACATGCTTCCATTGGCTCAGATTATGAAAAACAACAAAATATGTTACCATAATTATGTAGATGACACACAGATTTACATAACCATTTCACCAGGGGACTATGATCCCATACAGGCACTGAGTAACTGTATTGAGCAGGTCAACGATTGATGTGCCAGAATTTTCTTCAATTAAACAAGGATGAAACTGAAGTTATTGTTTTTGGAGCCAGGGAGGAACGAACGATTAAAAGTCAGCGCTCGACTTCAGTCTGTAATGTTAAGAACCACAAATCAAGCCAGAAATCGTGGTGTAGTCATGGACTCAGACCTGAATTTGAGGAGCCACATTAAGACAATTACAAAGTCAGCCTACTACCACCTGAAGAATATATCAAGGATTAAAGGACTTATGTCTCAGCAAGACCTGGAAAAGCTTATCCATGCATTTATCTTCAGTCGACTCGACTACTGTAACAGTGTCCTTACAGGGCTCCCTAAGAAACTATCAGACAGCTGCAGCTGATTCAGAACGCTGCTGCTCGAGTCCTCACTAAGACCAAAAAGGTGGATCACATCACTCCAGTTCTGAGGTCTTTACATTGGCTTCCTGTATGTCAAAGAATTGATTTCAAAATCCTGCTGTTAGTTTATAAAGCACTAAATGGTTTAGGGCCAAAATACATTTCTGATTTTCTGCTTCGTTGAACTATCCAGACCTCTCATCGTCTGGGCAGGTCTGCTTTCTGTCCCCAGAGTCAAAACTAAACAAGGAGAAGCAGCGTTCAGTTATTATGCTCCGTATATTTGGAACAAACTCCCAGATAACTGCAGGTCTGCTGAAACTGTCAGTTCTTTTAAATTAAGACTGAAGACTTTTCTTTTACCATTGCTTTTAATTAAATATTTAAGATTTTTCTTTTTACTGATAACTTACACTGCTCTGTAACTTTTACGGTCCTGTTTTCTTTTTCTTGTTTTTAGCTTTTTATTATTTTCCATTTAACTCTTAACCCCGATTGTAACACTGTAACATTTATTATATTTTATGTTGCTTTTAAACTTTTACATATTTCCCTGTTGCTTTTATGTTTTATGTAAAGCACTTTGAATTACCTTGTTGTTAAATTGTGCTATAAAAATAAACTTGCCTTGCCTTACCAGTTCAGAGTGGAGGCAGCAGTCTGGACTGAGCTCTCTGTCTGCAGCAGGAGGTCCTGAGGTGAGACAGGTGAGTCCTCAGGCAGGACCAGCAGACAGCAGGACGACATGGCTTGAAGCAGCCGGCCGATGCGACAGTCCAACAGGTCTGTGGCAACCTTGGATACCTGATCCAGTTCTTTCAGAGCCAGATACACTCTCTCTATGACTGGCAGGACAAAGAGTGGAACTGATTGTAGTAGTATTTTTCATAATACTGATGTCTAATGCATGTTCACATTTTAAATGGGTTTCATTGGTCAACATAGGTTTTATGTTATTTTGTTGTACATCACATCACTAATGTGTTTCTCTGCATCCGTCCTGCTCACATGCATCAGTATTGAGAGCAGTCCAGGACAGTGTGGTGAGTCCAGGAGAGAGAGATGCCTCCACCCGCCCAATGAAGGGCTGCATCAGAGGGAAGAGGAAAGGCGGGATCCGGTCAACCACCGAGGTGTAGTCCTGCAGCAACTCCAGCAGCCTGGACCAGGAGAGCAGAGTTACATAAAGACAATCCAAGTTTAACAAGGGCAGGACGGGACAAATCCAGGTGAAGTCAAGGAGACATGGGTCAAATCAGGTCAAGTCAAAACGAGCTGCATGCGACGTTGAGTAAGGTCTGGAATTTATTTCATATGAAATTTCACCTCAAGTTCAAGTAAAAACTGCACAAAAACACAAACAATTAAAATCAGGGCACACACACATGAACCACAATAACTACTGTGTATCTTGTAGTGAAATCAAACAACAAGCAGTCTAATTTCTCCTCACATGACTGCATCTTGTGCCCTCTGTGAAACTGAAGTGTATTTAGCTTCATATTCCTCGTCTGAACGCCTGTGAAACACTTTGGCTTCATAAAACAACACACAGTTACAGAAACAGTTGTTCTCACCGTTTGTACAGAGCTTTGACCTGTGCTTCTCTGGAACTCATTTTTAGGATGACCTTTGGCACAGGCACCCCTAGTTTGGTCATCCACCGGGCTTCCTGCAGGACCTCCAGCACCACCGGGTCCAGGTTCACGAAAACCTCCTGGGAAACAAACAGTTCCTCAATATTTTGTCCATCTTACTAAATGTTTGATAGTATCTCACAACAAAAAGACACAGAGTGAAGATTGGAAGGATGGGTTGGGTGTTCACTTGGTCAAGAATAAAAATGGAGGCCTCGATATTCCTTGAAAGATGTGTCGCTTCTTTAGAGGACAGCGTTGCTGAGTTTAACAAATAAGGATGACACCAAGTTGCGATGACAAAAGTACCTACAAACACCCCCCCATGGGATCCAGATCTTCTTTACCAAAGTGGGGGTAAACTGTTTTGTCAAACGTGCAGTATTTGGTTGAACATCAAGGAAATTGTCTAGTGACAAACACTTAAAACATGTGTTAAAAAACATACGCGGTGAATGGCAGAAACGCATGGAGGACATCAGACGGGACAAATCACTGAGACACAAGCTGCTGAATCGTGGTAAGCTGGTTTAAATATGCAGGGTTAGGGAAAACGTGGAGGGACTGTTTAATGATTAAACTATGATTCTAAAGTAAAAAAAAAATCATATCTAACTTTGGAGTTTTCACTTAGTCCCACAACTTCATCGCAATTTCTTTAGAAAAGCTGCTGCAAAATCAGGCATTTTAGGTCGCAACTATCACTAAAAAAGCTAAATCCCTGAGGGACTGATTTATAATTACGTCATCCAGCACCTTGCTGTTCTCATGTCGGACCAGCAGGGCGGCGTTCAGGCAGTGCGGGGCGCTCTCTGCAGCCTGACTCCAGCCCTGCAGGTGCAGCACCTCATACTGCAGCAACACCATGGCCATCTTGTTGTAGCTCCTGATCACTTTACTCATCTCTGGCCCCTGGCAGAGAAACGCACAGATAGGGGTCACTGAGGTCACACTGATCAGTAATACTGATGATTGATGTGGTAAAATCAGAGGCTGCACCTTCAGGAGGTCGAGCTTCTTCTTCAGGATCAACATGGGAGCTTCGATCTTCCTGAAAAGCTGGCGACACCACAGGACCCTACCTGCCACCTGAGAGGAAGGCAGGGACAGAGACACAACGTTAATCAGCAACTATTGATAACTGATAATCATTTGTCATGTGTTAAGCCAAAAACAAAACCAGTAGCTGGTTCCAGTTTCTTAAATGTGAGAAGGTGATGCTTTTCATTAACATACACGATATTAAACAGCTTTGGATTTCTGGACTGTTGGTCAGACAAAACAACAAATTTAAAGAGTTATAGTGGATATTTGTCTGACATTTTATAGACAAAATAATTCATCCATAAATTGAGAGAATAATATGCAGATATGTCAAATATCAAAATAATGGATCATTGCAGCCCTAGTGTTCTTGACTCAGTCAGGCAGGTGTTCATACCGGCGGCAGGTTGCGGCCGGTGGGCGGTCTTTCTCTCTGTCTCTGGTAGGTCTTCCTCAGCAGCTCCAGCTCTCTGCTGTAGCGCTGCAGCAGCAGCAGGTAGTGCTGCTTCAGGTCCAGACAGGCCGTCGGACCCGACTCAAACACGACCAGCAGCTCCAGCATCCGCTCCGTCTGAAACACAAACACTCGCTCTGAAGGGGGTTTGAATGACGGTCTGGTTTCTCTACATGTGGCAGATCATAGTTTCCATCAACATTATTGACTCTTCAAACATTTAATTGATTCTTTAGAAGAAGAACAAAGGTTGGTTTCAGTTCTGAAGGTGCTGAACTCACAGTGAGAGACTGATGGAACCAAAAGTCCAGCAAAGACTGAAGAGACTGGAACAAACCCTGAACCTGGAGCTGGAAGTCTGCATAGTCACTGTCAAACTGACACACACACACACACACACACACACACACACACACACACACACACACACACACATTTTAAGCATTAAATTGGACTTCCTGGATTGTATTTCAGCCCTTGTGATGATTTGATTCTTCTGTTCACTTTTAGCATTTTTATATAATATAGCACTTTCTACCATTTACCTCCAGCCTGCGGAGGTCCAGGACGTCATAGGTCTTGGACTTGGTTGTGGAGACGATGGTCTGGTAGCGAACATTAATCTTCTCAATGCCCTCCACCTGGAACAAATTCATCTTTACATGAGGTTCAGCATCACTGTGCAGTTTGTTCACATGGTGTAATCGACACGTTTGTTTCTCCTGCTAGTTCAGGGTTTTGGAGCTGCGTCAATATTAAAGTTAAATATGGCCTTTTAATAGTTTAGTGTTTCTATAATATATTTCTGTTCAGCACTTTATCACCAGGAACCTAAAATTTTTTATGCATTTGTAGTATTGTGTGCTGATATGGGGATTTTTTTCACATAAAAAAACAAACAAATTCGGGACCATAAACCCCAAATAATTTCCCCTCACCT
>NW_024042943.1:0-4332 GCF_014851395.1 Micropterus salmoides | reverse complement strand
GAACTATTCAGTCAGTATAAGCATAATATAGCTTCATAACAATGTTGGCAAATACTGGATATATTTGTTATTTTCTGATAGTTGAAATAGAGAATTTATTCATTGTATTTATGTATTTTAATTATCATTTATTTAAAAACGTGGTGTGGAATAAACTGAAAATCAGGAGTCTGAGCAGTTCAGAGTGAATTATCCATTGGACATTATTCTCATTATATTAAGATTTTAAATGTGGAGCTCAGCATTGCTCTGCCACATACAATGGACTAAACCACTGAAGAAGAAAATAGACATTAGCATTAAGATCCTCAGTGTGGATCAGTGTATTAGCCTTATATCTGCAGTTTAGTGTCACCATAACTTTCACATCATATTAATCTCAACACAGATGGAAAAAATGGTGTCTGACCTCAGAGTCTCCAGTTTACAGTGTGGACTCTCCAGAACATCAGACAGCAACTTCACTCCTGAATCCTGCAGCTTGTTGTTGTTACTCAGGTCCAGCTCTCTCAGATGGGAGGGTTTGGACTTAAGAGCTGAGGCCAGAGAAGTACAGCTGATATCTGACAACCTGCAGAGACTCAATCTGAATAAAGAATAAATGATGTAACTTTAGAAGACAATGTTCCTGCTTCAAATCATTCAGTGTTTAATAAAAATCTATTTCTTATCTAATCAGATGTGTTTAGGAGCTCAACATTACTATGTCCTAATCAATGACCTTTACCTAAAATGAGTAGAGGGACTTGTCATTGTATTATTGTGGATCATCATAATGTCAGCCTTCTACAGACATCATCCAAATGTCAGCACAACATTCACACACTTATCCGTGTCAGTAAAGATCAATAACATGCTGCTGATCTCAGGCCAGTCTGGAACTAGAGGAGAAAAACTTTATTGATCCTTTAAACAGCATTTGGAAATATGGTTTGATCTGTGTGTGTGTGTGTGTGTGTGTGTGTGTGTGTGTGTGTGTGTGTGTGTGTGTGTGTGTGTGTGTGTGTGTGTTCTAAAGGATCAATATCAATGATCAGACAATATTTTTGAAAAACATTGAATTAAACAGAGAGAAAAGAAATATTTCTACTAAACTTTAAAACAAATATTAGTTCAGAGGATCTTCTGTATACAGATGTGACCATTTAGAAACATTCATTTACTTTAACGACTGACAGCAGAAATTTTCTACACTTTCACTAAATTTAGTACAAGAAACAAAAATATGAGCAACAGGAAATTTATATTTTCATGGATGTACAACCCCATTTCCAAAAGTTGGCACACTGTGTAAAATGTAAATTAAAACTAAATGTGATGATGGGAAGAAATATAAAATAAAATAATAAAATATAAAATAGCACAAACACAACTTATCAAATGTTGAAATTATGTGTCCATTTTGAATTTGATACCAGCAACACGTTTCAAAAAAGTTGGGACAGTGGCAAAAGAATGCCAAGGTTTTCAAATGGTAAAAGAAAACATCTTACAATCAATTAGGTAAACTGGCTGTTTCTGACGTAAAAATGAGGAAAGGTTTACCACTGTGAAAAACTGTGCTGACAAATTTAAGAATAATGTTTCTCAAAGTAAAATTGCAAAGAATGTGGGGATTTCATTGTCCACAGTACATCACATTATTAAAAGATTCAGAAAATCAGAGAAAATCTCTGTATGCACGGGACAAGGCCAAATACCAGTATTGGATGGCCGTGATCTTTGGGCCCTCTTACAGCATTTCATAAACAACTGACACACTTCTGTAGAGGGTATCACCGCATGGGCTGAGGAACACTTCCTGAAACAATCGTCTGTGAAGACAGTTCGTCTCTCATCCACAAATGCAAGTTGAAGCTCTAATATAAACGAATAAAACTTATATTAACCAGATCCAGAATGACTACTGTCTTAAGTGGAAAACTGTCTGTTGGTCTGACGAGTAAAAATTTGTAGTATCTGTAGTAATCTGTAGTAAAAAAGTCTGGGTGCTCAGCTGGCCTGCCTGCAGTCCTGATTTGTCACCCATTGAAAATGTTTAACACATTATGAAAAGTAAAATACGACAAAGGAGTCCCTGAACTGATGAACAGCAGGAATCCTGCATCAAGCAAGAATGGGAAAACATTTAACTTTCAAGATTACAGCAATAAGTCTCCTTAGTTATGAAGTGTTGGCAAAAGAAGAGGGGATGCAGCTGATAACAAAAACACAATAACATTCCACATTTGACAGTTATCTTTGTGCTTTTCAATTAAATAAGGAGCTTTAATGTTTTGCACATCATTACATTTTGTTTTTATGTACATTTTACAGAGCATCTCAACTAGTTTGAAACAGGTTTGTAAGTTATGTATCGATATAAATTAGGTTTGATTGTTAATTAAATATATAAGATCAACAATAGCAACAGAATGTCAGTGAACTGACCTCAGAGTCTCCAGTCTACAGTGTGGACTCTCCAGTCCAGCAGACAGCAGCTTCACTCCTGAATCCTGCAGCTCATTGTAGCTCAGCTCCAGCTCTCTCAGATGGGAGGGGTTGGACTTCATAGCTGAGGCCAGAGAAGCACAGCTGATCTCTGACAAACTACAGCTCCTTAATCTGAATAAAGAATAAAAGATGGAGATAAAAATCTATTTCTAATCCAATCAGATGTGTTCAGCTTTTAAACATGGAGCTCAACATTACTATGTCCTAATCAATGAGCTTTTCCCTAAAATGATTAGAGGGAGTTTGTCATTGTGTTACTGTGGATCATCTTAATGTCAGCCTCCTACAGACATCATCCAAATGTCAGCACAACATTCATACACCTATCCTCAGTTTCTGTTATAGATCGTATAAAAGAAGTGGATGTAGCCACTGTGACATCACCCATTGGTTTGTGGACTATCATTTTGAAGCCTCGAGTTTGGCATCTTGGTTTCTTTGAACCAGAAGGGACCACGTTTGAATGAGAGGGTGGAACTGGGGAGGGATACGCACAGAACCGGCCGAGCCAATAAGCGGCCTTTGCGTGGCATAGGGCCCCGTGGCCAGCAGAGGGCCCCATACAGTCACTGCCAGCTAGTGTTAGAAATATTTCACTGAAATAAGGAACATAAAATGTTTTTAATAAAATGAAATACACCTCTATATTACACATCATTAATTTAGTTAGTTATTTATTATGTAAAATCAGCTACCCTGATGGTTGAGCTTGCTTGGATCTCCCTGTGACGACTGACCTTGTTATGATCGGTCAGTCAGAGGGTCTGATGTCTGAGGAGACATAAATATATGTCAGGATATGAAGAAAGACAAAACAAGAGGCTTGAAGAAGAGATGAGCTCACAGGCTCCATTTTCTGAAGGGCCAACATTAAAGCTACTCTTCATATCTCCTTTCTAGGAGCACTTTAAAGAATATGGTTGGAAGATCATCACAGGTGTAAGTAAACAGTTTCTTCTGTTGGTGAGTATAAAAGAGGTAACCTTCTGCATTTTAAAAATGAAGTCAAAATTTAATTCATTCATTATTTTACTGCAGGTCCATCAGCCACCTCCATTCCTGGTGCAGACCATGGTCAGCTTAAGCTGCTGGTAAGTCATGTGCTTGTAAGGTAGTGCCTTGTTCTTTGCTCGTGAATCTGTCTGGTGGGGAGTGTGTAGTAGCTGTTTTGAAGGACTGATTCTGGAGCAACATTCTGGAGCCTCCTCCAAAGCTGCCAGTGTTGAAAATCTTAAGTTAAAAGGAGATGGCATCAAACTCTTGCAGATTGTCTTGCATTATAAGATCTTTCGGATTTAATGCTAAGAACACAAGTCATTTCAATTCAGTCAATTTATTTTATAATTTACCATAAAGGAGCTTTACTAAAAATTATAAACATTCATTTACTTTAACGACTAACAGCGACATTTTCTGAAGTTTCTTTAAGAAACACAAGTCTTTGTGACTGCAGACTAAATTTAAAACAGAAACATGAAAATATGAACAAAAGGAAATAGGAAGTACAACTTTATGTATGGAAGTTATGTATGAACATAAATTAGCAGTGTTTCCCATTAATTTACCAGACCATGGCGGCACGCCATAATCTAATTTGTTTCACCATAGTCTCAAAATGAACCAAAAATACTTTTACACATCTCATGATAATATTACAGACCTCTAACGTTGTGCTTGCGGGCGCTGCTCCACAGTGCTGTAAGCTTATACGCTCACACACTTTGGCATCTGACTCGAGACAACCACTTTTCTTTTTAGGTAACTACGGTATGGTGCGCACTCTAAATATGACATCCAGGCCCCATCCACACTACTGCGTTTTCAGATTAAAACAGAGAA